>NC_045605.1:66052599-66352703 GCF_009762305.2 Zalophus californianus | reverse complement strand
GGGAGAGCCAGGGCTCTGGAGTCAAACAAACTGGAATGGGGGCCCAGCTCTGCCATCCTCCAGCTGCATGACCTCGGGTGAGTCATTTGGTCTCTCTGAACCTCAGTTTCCCCATTTGTAAAACAGGTTAAATGAATCCCCTTCATGGGGTTATTGAGAAGACAAAATGACACAGTTCATCCGAGATTTTTATAAACTGCTCTACGAGTGTAAAGCCTATTTTCATTATGATTGTTTTTCACTGGTTCCCGAGCAGACTGACGCTGACCTCTGGCTTCTAAGCCTCGGAGAGGCCAAGTCGAGGGCATAGATAGGCTTACGAGGTGTCCCTCAATGCTCCCCATCACTCTGCTGGCGAAAGAAGTCACAGCATACCCTGCAAGGCAAAGGCCCAGATGTAGTGGGGGCTCGAAGTGAAAGCCAAGAAACGGGGGCTCATTTTAGCTGCAGAAATAAAGACAGAGGGTGGCATGTTCAGAAACATATCTGTTGCCCTTCTTCAGACCAGCCTGGAGCCCGGGAAGGGTTGCTTGGTGCCATCCTAGAATTTTCAGGCTGTGGTTTCCCACAAGGGGGGGCACACAGAAGCCACACAGAACACTGGCTTCCTTTGCCTTCTGTCCATACACAAAGGCAAAGGGGTTGAAACTCCACAGCACATATGTCATTGTGGGCCCATGCCCTCTTTTCTGCTCTCTCTCCCCTCATGCCCTAGTGACCAGGATGGACACAGGCTTTGATGTCAGATCCATAGTGTCAAGTCCTGGCTCCACCCCCTGCTCATCTCTCAGGGCTTTAGATTCTTCTTGTAAAATGGGGATGATGATACCCATTTATTTCAGGCTTCTATGAAGATTGAATGGATACAAAAGTGCTTTGTTAACCATAAGGTGTTATCTAAACATTTACTGCATCCCTTTCTCTTTGATGACCACCCCCCACAGTCAGGCCCAGGGCTCCCTTGCTCTCTAACCTCCTCCACCCCCCTTTCAAGACAGGAGTGGATCAAATCAGATGTACTGAGACTGAAAATTAAGCACAACAATGTGTTTCCCTCCCAGAGGAATATGCATTCAGTTTTCTCTATGCAGAGGGGAGAGACACAGTCCTTCTGTTATAGGATTTCAGGCAAAATGAGCGGATGGAAGGATTATTTGGGGGTTATGGTTTCCTTGCCTCTGAGTCCTACCAGGACCATGGCTGGTTCTTAGGGAAAGTTGTTGCAAGGTACCTGGTAGTTGAATTGGAAAATATAACAGGATGTGGGCAGGCTCTTCTGTGCTCCTTCCCCTTCTTTATCCTCCCCTGGGGCCAGACTCCCTGAGCTAAGAGGCCAGAACTCATTCTCCCTGTATAGTTACTCCCCATTTGCAAGTCTACCAGTTGTTTTCTAACTGATCTACACATCTCTACTGCCGATGTGGAGGTGGAAGACAGCTCATCCGTAAGATCTAGAAACAGCCCAATCAGAGAGTTAAAATTTTTTTAGTGTCCATCTGAATGACTCCTTGCTGCAAATTTGCCATTTGGGCAAGAAACAGTCACGGTTAGAAACCCAGATTGCCCAGCTTCAGATCCTTAGCTCAGTTGATTAGCTTGAGCTTTTTGCTCTTCCAGGGCGCCCCAGGTATCTCATTGCAAAAAAAGAAGTGAGACTAATATATTCTTAAAAGGGTTAAATTAGTTACTATAACTGAAGCCTCAGAATAGTGCCTGGCGTGAGGTCTGTGCCTTGGGGGTTGGCAGCAGGGCTCCGTTGTTACTGTTGCTGTTGCACTGTTGTGGTTGTGTTCTTGCCCTCAAGGTGGCAGACTGAAACAAATCGAACCTCAAGTTCCCAGCGCCCCCAGCATCTGTTGTAACAAGCCCGCCAGGGGCTTCTGAGGCAAAGTTTCGAACCACTGGGGCTAGAGGGATGAGCAGTAGTTCCCAGAAAAAGAAATATGGCACTAGTAACTGAATGAAAAAAGGTGCAACCTCACTCATTATAAGAGAAACGAACATGAAAATTATATTGAGATATTATTTCTCAAAAATATTTCACAAAAATCCAAAAGTTTGACAAAATCTGTTGGTGAGGCTGTGGGGAAACACATTTTTATACATCACTGGTGGGAATGCAGAAGGTTATATTTGGCAAATATCTAGTAAAAGTACACATTTATTCACCTTTTAAGCCAGAATCCCGTATCTCAGAGCCTATTCTAAAGGAACACGGGTAAAATATGAAGGGAAAAAAATGAATGAATGAAGCTATTCACTGCAGCAGTATCTCTAAAAGCAAAGGATTAGAACCCACTCAAACACCAAGAGGGGACTGGTTGAATAAACTAGGGTACATCTGTATGAGGGGGTACAAGGCACCTATGAAAAGGAATGAAAATCTCTATTTACTACTGTGGAGTGATCTCGAAGGTAGCAGATTAAGTGAAGAAAGCAAGGAGGAATAATGTGTGTATATTATTATTTTACTATTTGTCTAAGGAAAAGAGAGAGAGAGAGAGAGAGTGTGTGTGTGTGTATGCACACATTTGCTTCTTATTTAAAAAAAGACAAAACACTATGCAAAGATATGTTAGCCTCTTTACACCTCGCCTTCGTCTTTATAACGCATGCGCCAGCTCCATGCAGCCGATGCGGCAGAAACCCACTGTGCTCGCTATAGACTGCCCCAGCCCTTGCCCGAGCTCTCCTGCACATCTCTAGCATCGTCCTTGAAGATGTGTTGGCCACAGCTGACAACCACTTTGGTTCATAAGCACATGTGGGAGTTCTAGGGAGTTAACACCCCCTGGGACACTCCTTGACCAAGAGAACAAGAGCTGAGGATTGTCACGTCTTCTGTGTCTTTTTTTTTAAATTTTTTTATTGTTAAATGTTAATCACCATACATTACATCATTAGTTTTGGATGTAGTGTTCCATGATTCATTGTTTGTGCATAACACCCAGTGCTCCACGCAGAATGTGCCCTCTTTAATACCCATCACCAGGCTAACCCATCCCCCCACCCCCTCCCCTCTAGAACCCTCAGTTTGTTTTTCAGAGTCCATCGTCTCTCACGGTTTGTCTACATCTTCTGTGTCTTAAGCAGGCAATTCTGAGACACATTCTACCTGGTTCCTCAGAAAGTCCTCTGTGGCTTGAGCCCCCATTGCCCACTGTAGTTCTCAGCTCAGTAACACAGTCTTAGATTGACCTGCTTCCCTCTGTTTTCCTCTCCTTCTCTCTCTCATTACTGCCCCTTGGGGTCACCTCCAAAAATTAATATCCTGCACACACTCATTGCCTCAGAGCTGCTTTGATGGGGGGGGGAGCATGGGGGCAACTAAGGCAAATAATAAACCATAAATTTTTTTGAAAATTACTGCTTATAGGAACAGGAGAGAGTAAGTGGGAGAGAATAGCAGAAACTAGATTTTATGAATATACCTTACAATTTAGACTTGACTTTTGATATATTTAAATATTTTCCCTAATTATAAAACAAAATTAAGCTTCAAAAAGTCATCCTTAAGGGGCACCTGGGTGGCTCAGTCGGTTAAGCATCTGCCTTTGGCTCAGGTCATGATCCCCATGTCCTGGGATCGAGCCCCGCATTGGGCTCCCTGCTCAGCAGGGAGTCTGCTTCTCCCTCTCCCTCTGTCCCTCCCCTCACTCCTGCTCTCTCTTGCTCATTCTCGCTCTCTCTCAAATAAATAAATAAAATCTTAAAAAAAAAAGTCATCCTTAAAACTGAAAACTAAACAAAACAAACAAATGTAAATGTGTATAACTTTGGAGGCATAACCACACAGAGGACTATTCCAAGTGACTTTAAAGCACATAAACACATAATGTAACTGCACTTGCCTAGGACAATCAACCCTAAAAACAAAAGGAGTAGGAAAATTATCTTAAACTGATTGTTGTTAACAATCTTAAATTGTTAGTGGTAGTGGCTATTGCTATTCTGAGACTGTTATATATGTGGTATGGGATACAGCAACAAGAATTACGTCGTCATCGAGAGCCTGTATGTTTGACATGAATGAAAGGAGAGACAGATATAAGATTGATGAGATTTTTTTAAGCCATAATGTTTTATTTGAGTTAGAAGTATCTGTTTAAAAAAAACAAAACCTCATTGTATATTTAATGTTTAAAAATAAATACATATTTTCCAGCTCCATCCCACTATAAGGCCTAGAAACAGTGTTAGTGAAAACTGTAGGACTCAAACTATGGCCAATTAAAACCATTTCCCACTTTGGAAAAAAAAAAAAGCAAAGCTTCTTGGAGAAAGGGCTGATTCCAGATTGGGACAAGAAATACACAAGCTGAGCCTGGAGCATTTTGTCCCACCAGGGAGGAAGGAAAGTATCAAAGATTGCTAAGCTTGTATCAAAAGGTCTTGAGAGGCCACCTGAATAAGCTCCTCCCAGTCGGCCAATGATGGGAATACTAATGAGGACAAGCACTGCCCAGCAAAATATAGCAAATATGTTTGCAGATTGCAAATTGGTAAATAAAGGGCAAGAATCTAGTATTTTTCTGCCTTTCGTATATCACTGTACATCGGGATAATTAAACAGTTAATGAGCAGAAAATTCTCTCCATGGAAGTATTCTAATTTTTTCTTTAAGATTTTATTTTTTTCTTCTTTCTTTTTCCAAACTTCTTATCGTATCAATTCCTTTTATAAAATCTTTTATAATTTTCATCTTTACAGTCATCTTCCATCCCTTCATTGTATCAACCCTTATTTTGTACATATATAAGTCTTTCTTCCTTTAAAATTTTAGGAGGCACTTTTTTCTAACAAACCAAAATACGCCCAAAATCTAGTCTGTGGCACTGATCTATGCACTAACCTGATCATATTTGATCATATTCGGGTTTTTTTGTGTTGTTCTGTTTTTGTTTTTAATCTTCTTCTTTTTGTTTTTTTTTTTCTTTCTTTCTTTCTTTTCTCTTTCTTTTTTCTTTCTTTCCCTTTCTTTTCCCCTGGTTTCAGGTCTTTTCTGATTTGTATAGAGTATATTTGCTGGGGACATTCTTAACCTGTTGGCATTTTGTTCTCTCATTCATCTATTCTCCTCTGGACAAAATGACAAGACGAAAAAAATCACCTCAGCAAAAAGAACAACAGATAGTACCATCAGCCAGGGACCTACTCAATACGGACATTAGTACGATGTCGGACCTAGAGTTCAGAATCATGACTTTAAAGATACTAGCTGGGCTTGAAAAAAGAGTGGAAGTTATTAGAGAAACCCTTTCTGGAGAAATAAAAGAACTAAAATCTAACCAAGTCGAAATCAAAAAGGCTATTAATGAGGTGCAATCAAAAATGGGGGCACTAACTGCTAGGATAAATGAGGCAGAAGAGAGAATCAGCGATATAGAAGACCAAATGATGGAAAATAAAGAGGCTGAGAAAAAGAGAGAGAAACAACTACAGGATCACGAGGGCAGAATTCGAGAGATAAGTGATACGATAAGACGAAACAACATTAGAATAATTGGGATCCCAGAAGAAGAAGAAAGAGAGAGGGGCAGAAGGTATATTGGAGCAAATAATAGCAGAGAACTTCCCTAATGTGAGGAAGGAAACAGGCATCAAAATCCAGGAGGCACAGAGAACGCCTCTCAAAATCAATAAAAATAGGTCAACACCCCGACATCTAATAGTAAAACTTACGAGTCTCAGAGACAAAGAGAAAATCTCGAAAGCAGCTCGGGAGAAGAGATATGTACCCTACAATGGTAGAAACATTAGATTGGCAACAGACCTATCCACAGAGACCTGGCAGGCCAGAAAGGACTGGCATGATATCTTCAGAGCACTAAACGAGAGAAATATGCAGTCAAGAATACTATATCCAGCTAGGCTCTCATTGAAAATTGAAGGAGAGATAAAAAGCTTCCAGGACAAACAAAAACTAAAGGAATTTGCAAACACGAAACCAGCCCCCAAGAAATATTGAAAGGGTTCCTCTAAGCAAAGAGAGAGACTAAAAGCAGCACAGATCAGAAAGGAACAGAGACAATATACAGTAACAGTCACCTTACAGGTAATGCAATGGCACTAAATTCATACCTTTCAATAGTTACCCTGAATGTAAATGGGCTAACTGCCCCAATCAAAAGACACAGGCTATCAGATTGGATTAAAGAACAAGACCCATCCATATGCTGTCTGCAAGAGACTCATTTTAGACCCAAAGACACCCCCAGATTGAAAGTGAGGGGGTGGAAAACCATTTACCATGCTAATGGACACCAAAAGAAAGCTGGGGTGGCAATCCTTATATCAGACAAATTAGATTTTAAACCAAAGACTGTAATAAGAGATGAGGAAGGACACTATATCCTACTTAAAGGTTCTACCCAACAAGAAGATCTAACAATTGTAAATATCTATGCCCCTACCATGGGAGCAGCCAATTATATAAGGCAATTAATAACAAAAGCAAAGAAACACATTGACAGCAATACAATAATCGTGGGGGACTTTAACACCCCACTGACTGAAATGGACAGATCACCTAAGCAAAAGATCAACAAGGAAATAAAGACTTTAAATGACACACTGGACCAAATGGACTTCACAGACATATTCAGAACATTCCATCCCAAAGCAATGGAATACACATTCTTCTCTAGTGCCCATGGAACATTCTACAGAATTGATCACATCCTAGGTCACAAATCAGGTCTCAACCAGTACCAAAAGATTGGGATTATTCCCTGCATATTTTCAGACCACAATGCTTTGAAACTAGAACTCAATCACAAGAGGAAAGTTGGAAAGAACTCAATGCATGGAGGCTAAAGAGCATCCTACTAAGGAATGAATGGGTCAACCAGGAAATTAAAGAAGAATTAAAAAATTCATGGAAACCAATGAAAATGAAAGCACAACTGTTCAAAATCTTTGGGATACAGCAAAGGCAGTCCTGAGAGGAAAGTATATAGCAACACAAGCCTTTCTCAAGAAACAAGAAAGGTCTCAAAGACACAACCTAACCCTACACCTAAAGGAGCTGGAGAAAGAACAGCAAAGAAAGCCTAAACCCAGTAGGAGAAGAGAAATATAAAGATCAGAGCAGAAATCAATGAAATAGAAACCAAAAGAACAGTAGAAAGATCAACAAAACTAGGAGCTGGTTCTTTGAAAGAATTAACAAGATTGATAAACCCTGGCCAGACTTATCAAAAAGAAAAGAGAAATGACCCAAATCAACAAAATCATGAATGAAAGAGGAGAGATCACAACCAACACAAGGAAATACAAAACAATTATAAGAACATATTATGAGCAACTCTATGCCAGCAAATTAGATAACCTGGAAGAAATGGGTGCATTCCTAGAGATATATCAACTACCAAAATTGAACCAGGAAAAAATAGAAAACCTGAACAGACCTATAACCACTAAGGAAATTGAAGCAGTCATCAAAAATCTCCCAACAAACAAAAGCCCAGGGCCAGATGGCTTCCCAGGGGAATTCTATCAGACATTTAAAGAAGAATTAATACCTATTCTCCTGAAACTGTTCCAAAAAATAGAAATAGAAGAAAAACTTCCAAACTCGTTTTATGAGGCCACCATTACCTTGATCCCAAAACCAGACAAAGACCCCATCAAAAAGGAGAACTACAGACCAATATCCTTGATGAACATGGATGAAAAAATTCTCACCAAAATACTAGCCAATAGGATCCCACAGTACATTAAAAGGATTATTCACCATGCCCAAGTGGGATGTATCCCTGGGCTGCAAGGCTGGTTCAACATCCACAAATCAATCAACGTGATACAATACATTAACAAAAGAAAGAACAAGAATCATAGGATCCTCTCAATAGATGCAGAAAAAGCATTTGACAAAGTACAGCATCCTTTCTTGATCAAAACTCTTCAGAGTATAGGGATAGAGGGTACATACCTCAATATCATAAAAGCCATCTATGAAAAACCTACAGCGAATATCATTCTCAATGGGGAAAAGCTGAGAGCTTTTCCCCTAAGGTCAGGAACGCGGCAGGGATGTCCACTCCCACCACTGCTACTCAACATGGTATTAGAAGTCCTAGCCACAGCAATCAGACAACAAAAATAAATCAAAGGCATCCAAATCGGCAAAGAGGAAGTCAAACTCTCACTCTTTGCAGATGACATGATACTGTATGTGGAAAACCCAAAAGACTCTACCCCAAAACTGCTAGAACTCATACAGGAATTCAGTAAAGTAGCAGGATATAAAATCAATGCACAGAAATCAGTGGCATTCCTATACACCAACAACAAGACAGAAGAGAGACAAATCAAGGAGTCGATCCCATTTACAATTGCACCCAAAACCATAAGATACCTAGGAATAAATTTAACCAAAGAGGCAAAGGATCTGTACTCAGAAAACTATAAAATACTCATGAAAGAAATTGAAGAAGACACAAAGAAATGGAAAACCGTTCCATGCTCATGGATTGGAAGAACAAACATTGTGAAGATGTCAATGCTACCTAGAGCAATCTACACATTCAATGCAATCCCCATCAAAATACCATCCACTTTTTTCAAAGAAATGGAACAAATAATCCTAAAATTTGTATGGAACCAGAAGAGACCCTGAATAGCCAGAGGAATATTGAAAAAGAAAAGCAAAGCTGGCGGCCTCACAATTCCAGACTTCCAGCTCTATTACAAAGCTGTCATCATCAAGACAGTATGGTACTGGCACAAAAACAGACACATAGATCAAAGGAACAGAATCGAGAGCCCAGAAATGGACCCTCAACTCTATGGTCAACTCATCTTTGACAAAGCAGGAAAGAATGTCCAATGGAAAAAAGACAGTCTCTTCAACAAATGGTGTTGGGAAAATTGGACAGCCGCATGCAGAAGAATGAAACTGGACATTTCCTTACACCACACACAAAAATAGACTCAAAATGGATGAAAGACCTAAACGTGAGACAGGAGTCCATCAAAATCCTAAAGGAGAACACAGGCAGCAACCTCTCTCGACCTCAGCCGCAGCAACTTCTTCCTAGAAACATCGCCAAAAGCAAGGGAAGCGAGGGCAAAAATGAACTATTGGGATTTCATCAAGATAAAAAGCTTTTGCACAGCAAAAGAAACAGTCCACAAAACCAAAAGACAACCGACAGAATGGGAGAAAATATTTGCAAATGACATATCAGATAAAGGGCTAGTACCAAAATCTATAAAGAACTTATCACACTCAATACCCAAAGAACAAATAATCCAATCAAGAAATGGACAGAAGACGTGAACAGACATTTTTCCAAAGAAGACATCCAAATGGCCAACAGACACATGAAAAAGTGCTCAACATCGCTCGGCGTCAGGGAATCCAAATCAAAACCTCCATGAGATACCACCTCCACACCAGTCAGAATGGCTAAAATTAACAAGTCAGAAAACGACAGATGTTGGCGGGGATGTGGAGAAAGGGGAACCCTCCTACACTGTTGGTGGAATGCAGGCTGGTGCAGCCACTCTGGAAACAGTATGGAGGTTCCTCAAACAGTTGAAAATAGAGCTACCATACGATCCAGCAATTGCACTACTGGGTATTTACCCCAAAGATACAAATGTAGGGATCCGAAGGGGTACGTGCACCCCAATGTTTGTAGCAGCAATGTCCACAATAGCCAAACTGTGGAAAGAGCCAAGATGTCCATCGACAGATGAATGGATAAAGAAGAAGTGGTATATATACACAATGGAATATTATGCAGCCATCAAAAGGAATGGGATCTTGCCATTTGCAAGGACGTGGATGGAACTGGAGGGTGTTATGCTGAGCGAAATAAGTCAATCAGAGAAAGACATGTATCATATGACCTCACTGATATGAGGAATTCTTAATCTCAGGAAACAAACTGAGTGTTGCTGAGTGGTGGGGGGTGGGAGGGATGGGGTGGCTGGGTGATAGACATTGGGGAGGGTATGTGCTATGGTGAGCGCTGTGAATTGTGCAAGACTGTTGAATCACAGACCTGTACCTCTGAAACAAATAATGCAAGATATGTTAGGAAAAAGAAAAAGAAGAAGATAGCAGGAGGGGAAGAATAAAGGGGAGTAAGTCGGAGGGGGAGACGAACCATGAGAGACGATGGACTCTGAAAAACAAACTGAGGGTTCTAGAGGGAGGGGGGTGGGGGGATGGGTTAGCCATGGTGATGGGTATTAAGGAGGGCACGTTCTGCGTGGAGCACTGGGTGTTATGCACAAACAATGAATCATGGAACACTACATCAAGAACTAATGATGTAATGTGTGGTGATTAACATAACAATAAAAAATTTAAAAAAAGATTTTATTTTTTAAGCAATCTCTACACCCAATGTGGGGCTCGAACTCACCACCCGGAGATCAAGAGTCACATGCTCCACCGACTGGCCAGCCAGGTGCCCTGAAAGTATTCTAATTTAACAAAGAAGAAATAATAGAAGTAGAACATCACCATTTTGCAACCATTACTGAATGAATGGATCTAGTCAATGATTTTCAATAGTTGTAACATCACAAAGTAAGAGACAACTAGATATGACATACCTCCTGATGGTCTGCCTATGAATAGTCTGCCAAATTCAAACCTGAATCTAACCAGATCCCTAGATCCAGCTACCAATTTACAGTAAGATAAGACATGGAAGTGTGGTTAAATGGACACCAAGGGAAACCACCACTAAAATTCAAACTGAGAAACTCTACAGGACAAAATTCTCAGCTTCTTCAACAAGTAAACCATAAAGAAGAAAAAATAAGGAACCTTATAGATTCAAGGAGACTTAGAGATGTGTCAAGCAATTGCAATGCATGGACTTTATTTGGATCCCAGTTAGGGTTGGCATACACATCAAAGATGGGACTCTGCTTTGGCCATGCTCCATGATGCTCCAACTGAGATCAAACCTCTCCTGTCTTGGCGGATCAATGGAGACTGGAGGGACTTCCTGAAATGAGGGCCATGGCCAGCATTCATGTTCCCTGCCTTTAATGCACCGTCCCTTTCCCCCACCGCACCCTCCCAATCTTCTCCCACTGTTCTTGGCATCCATGCTGTCCTGCTTTTGCGATGGGTATCAGTCATGGGCCTCCAAGTATAGATTAGGCATAGATTCCAAGGAGTCTAAATAAAGGCTCCATACCCTGCCCACCGGGGTAGACTCACAGAGGCCTGGCCCATCAGAAGCCCATGGAATGGGATGGACAGTGGCTTGCCACTCACACAGTTTCAGAGGGCTACGCAGCTCCAACAACTCCCGAGTTATCTTTCAGTCTGGGTTAACTCTCTTGGTGGAGGTCCGAGCAAGTGATATTGACCCTCTCACCCCTTGCAGGACTCAGGATGGCGGCTTTGAGGAAGGGGTGGCAAAGCCCACTTTGGGGCACTAAGATCAAGTGGACCATTCAGCCCCAGAATGGGAAGTCCGTTTTAAGACTTGATAAGGCCTCTTTAGAGCTAAGCAAAAGGACAACCAGCCCCTGAAAATAAGCAGTTGTTGGGACTCTATGCCTTCTACATGTGTGTTCTCTTTCTCACTTCTACAGAGTAAAAGATGAGAAGTAGCTGAATAATTTATATGAGGAAATGTGAGCAGGAGGGCCACAAGGAAAAGGAATAAAAGTGAAAGCATTCTTCTGGGAGAAAAAACATACACATAAACCAAAGCAACCGAAAAAAGCAAGTCAGCTTTCAAAACCAGCTGTGGTTGTTCGAAAGTTCGCCCTTGCCCTGGGTTCACACTCTCCCTCTGCAATTATACTCCTTGCAAGACTTCTGTCTTCTCCATGGGATATAATCCTGAGAATGCTGAAGAAGCATTTCTGGCCCCATTTTACTGATCAAGTCCTGAATCTCGAGGAGGTCCCACGGGTTGCCTCTTGCCACGCAGCAAAATGTGAAGGAAACAAGCCTGTGAACCCAAGTCTGTCTGGCTCCAAAGCTCATGCTCTTTTTTTCACTCTTTGCTGCCTCCAGTCCAAGTCAGCATATTTCATTTTCTCTTACCATGAGAGCCCTTCGCATTTTCAAAAACAACTTTGATTCCCCGTCCCTCTTTCTTCCTTGCTCCAGACCGATGCTCTCTCTGCAGCCTGACAGCCCCAGTCTCTTCAGACACCCACGACAGGGTTTCAAATCTTTGCATCTTTTCTCCCTGAATTATGCTCCAGTTTGCCCTAATCCCCTGAAGCACGTGAGTCCTGGAAATGGACACCGATCTTCAGATCTGGACAGATGGGCTGACCAGAGCAAAGCCTGCAGGGATTATCTCTCCCTCTGATGTGCAATCAAGGCTGATGGTAGCACGGCTTAAGATGGATTCATTAGCCCTGCTGGCCGCCATGGCTCATAGCTGACTTGTAATGAGTACTCCCTCAGCGAAAGTTCCCCAGGCCTCTGTACCCTGGCGGCCTCTGCTGAGCCAGCTCTCCTCTTCCTACCCTTGAGCAGTTTGTTGTTTGGAACCTCCATTCAGGATTTTCCCCTTATTGATTGCAATTTCATTCAGCCCACACCCACAGAGTGGGCACAAGCACTGGTTGCTGGGGGGCCGCGTTAACAAGGTACCGTTGATCTCCACGTTGCTGTTTTCCAGCCCCAGCTTAGCCCCGAGCTCCTGCAGCCACGTGGGCCCTCCGGACGGCCGGTACCTGCCGCAGTCTTCTGTCAGCCCCTGAGGCCTTCCTCAAAAGCAGAGCACACCTCACAAACTGCCGGGCCTCCTGAGTGGTGTTCGACTCGACCAGAGCTATGCCAAGCAGGGTATTTTTGTTAGTGAGTGCACAGCTGCCAAGAACATTTCAAGAGATGATTTACTCCTTCTCTGAGGGTTGTTTACACCAGAGCTCTCTGTTCCCATCAGAGCCTGTGCCTCCCATGAAAAACCTGTCACAATTTGTGATCTGAGGGGAGCCTGTTTGCCTGAAGGAAAAAAAAAACTGCATATATTTTTTCCACACAGGAAATAAAAGCCATGTTTTCTCACCCACCCAGGATGCGTTCCCTGGCCTAGAAATGGACATGAACGTATAGGGGGCATTAGCTGAGCCCAGGCCTCGACCCTGCTCCAGTCAGAGGTTATCTCTACAGTTTGAGGTGCTGTTCCATGTTACCCGTATCCTCCAGCAAGCTGACAGTGCCTGAGCTGAGTTACGATATATTGAACCCTATTAGGCCAGGAATTTAATTCTAATCTGTTCCAATTCATCAACACAACGCTTGAGTTTTAGCTAACATGACTTGAGACTGGGTTTAGTATAAATGGTGGCCACGTGGTAATGGGACGGGAGCTCTAAGCTGGGAGCAAAGACCTGGGTCTGGGTTCAAACTCTGCCACTAACCCACTGTGTGACCTTAGGCAAGTGTTTACACTCTCTGGGCTTCAGTTTTGTCATCTGCCACGGGAAGAGGGTTAGCATACAGGCTCTCCAGTGGTGCCTCAAATTGTGATATTATATACTATTGTGGATTGTGAGCACAGCCATGGAGCCAGGGTGCCCAGGTTCCTACCCCAGCTCTGCCATTCACTAGCTGTATAACCTTAGACAAGTTCCTTGAGTTCTTTTCACCTCAGTTTCCTCTTCTGTAAAATGGGAATAATACTAGTACTTACCTCATAGGATTCTTATAAAGATTTAAATGAGCATATAGGTGCTTAGGAACAGTGCCGGCACACAGTAAATTCCCAGTAGTTGGTGGTATTGGTCTTGTTGTTTTTATTGCTAATGACCAACCTGAGCCTAGTCATCACTATCAAGATTAAAATAAGCTGCTTTTGAGACAGTCAATGGTACAGAGGCTTGTGCCTCTGAATGTTCCCTGTGATGGAGGTTATCCGCAGTTTGAGGTCCCTCAGAGCAAGAATGGGGGAGAATCCCTGGTCTCCAAGAAGCCCCAGAAGAGACAGGGGACCTCAGTTCAGAGTGGGGCTTTTTGGTCCCAGGAGTTTGTTTGGTTACCTGAGACTCTCCCCTAGGCAGGGCCCAGGAGAGCTCTCTTCCTGGTGGCTCTCCACCCTCAGGCTCCTCTTATTGATCAAGCAGGGGTGAGGAAAGAGGCCAGGAGGCTCTGAGGTTTTACAGAGGTTTCTTCTGGGGTCCCCAGTCTGTGCCAGAGGGACAGCTTCTGGATGTGCGGCCTGTCCTTGCTTCCTGCCCCACCAGGCTCTCTGCAGGAAGGTGAGCTATCTCTTTGAAAGGCCTCTTTTCCCTGGGAAAGGCCCACCGGGTCCCTGGTGGGAGCTGGTGAAGAGCTGCCAGGCTTCCAGCCAACTGGATTTTTAATACTAAGGAAAGAAACTAGAATTTCTGATGGCCTTTTCTGAGGTTTAGCACTGCCCATCGGGGCAGTTCCAGGACAAGGCTTGGATGACTGAAGGGCAGAGTTCCTTGCTGTTGCTAATTTCCTTGTGCCTAAAATAGCCTGAGGCCAGCGCTTGCCTGCAAGTGCTGTGCCCCCACCTCCCCCACACTGAGATCTGGACTTTCTGAGTGCCAGGACCCAACCTGGAACCTTATTACAGGAAGGGCTGGTACCAGAGTGTGTGGCTTAGGTAGCCCACAAACGCCTTCCGTATTCTGAGGCTCAGAACTGAATGGACTGACCCGCCCCACTCATAGCCACGGAGGCCTGCCCCAGAAAATGCACTAGCTCATTCACCCCTCGGAGAAAAGGGGCCGAGCTGCACCTGCCCCTTTCCTTGTCCCAAACACACCAGCCAAGGAAGAAGCCAGGAGGGTTGTACTAACTGGTCCTCCACGTGGGAGGAAACGTCAAGAGTGGAGAATAAGTCTTCCCCTCCACACCCACCTGCCTACTTCGCCAATTCCTCCCCAGCCCTCCACACTCAGCTGCTGGGCCTGCCTTCGCGACTCTGGTCCAGTTAGTGGCTTGTGCCTCACTGAAGTGTAAGGTCTGCAAGGACTGGAAATGTCGTCTTCATCTGTGGTGGCTCAGGGTGTGGCCTGTGGGGCTCTGCCATTTACTAGCTGTGCAACTTTGTATAAGTCACTTAACTTCTGTCTAAGGACCTCAAGTACCTTTTCTGTAAATGGTACAATAATAGTCAAGTCCCAAAACCTGCTCCCTGCTGAGAAGCCCTAGGGTCCCGTGCGGGGTTAGTTTAAAACCAGTCTTCTCACTGAGCTTGAGGGATGGGGGCAACGGGGAGCTTCCTGGAGAAACAGCTGGACTGGCATGTTTCCCTGACATGTTTTCTTGACAGAGTCTGTGAAGTAGATTTCTGTAACAGGAAAGCCAATAGCCCAGCACCAGAGTACAAGCCCAGCCCCGGACCAGTCCAGTCCCAGACCAAGCCCAGGGCTGAGGTTCTTCTCAACTAGGCCCAGCACCAAACTCACTGCCTCCCGAGCTCAGGCAGACTCCTGGGTCTGAGGAGTGGGTTCGTACATCTGGGCCCCACAAGCTGGAATCACTAGGTCCTTAAACTCACCTTTTATTGTGGCCCTGAGGGTTATAAACAAGCAGACCTGACGTATGGGTCATTCCTGAGACTCCTGCTTCATTGGTTTTAAGGGCCCCTTGGTGGTAAAGAATTTCAAAGCTGCTAACTCCACAGTATATTAAAGTGGAATAAATTCCTCTGAATGGTCCTCAGGTGAGAAGTGGTACTTAGCAAATGCCTCTTGGTTTTCTCTTGAAGGACCCAAGACTGACCTCTGGTGGTCTCCAAGACCAGCTAAAGGCCAACCTTGCCAGTACCCACCCTCTAGAGTCTTCCCTGGCTGAATCTGGCTCCCTGTCTCTCCGGGTCTTTCTATCTCTGTCTGTCTGTCTGTCTGTCTCTCCTCCCTCCTTCCTTCCTTTTCTCTCTCTCTCTCTCTCTCTCTCTCTCTCTCTCCCTCCCTGCCCCCCACCTCCATTTGGGTCTTTCTCCCTTTCCATGTATCTCTGTGTATATGTGTCTTCCTCTCTGTCTCCCTGTCTTCTTCCCCATGAAACCCCCAATCCCTTAGAAATATGGGGGTAATAGGATTTTAGAATGAGACTCTTCTTGCCTTATTTTCAACTGAAGTACCACTATGTGAGAGAGCAAATAGGGAGATACCAAAATGAGTGTAAAATAAACCTCCCCAAATATGCAAATTTACTAAGACTAGAATCCCCAGAACTTACTCCATAACCTTGAGAGCATGTTAGGTTCAAAATGAGGCTGTCCTCACCAACCTGTCCAGTTTCATTTCCATTACACACCTGTACTCTCTATGTTGTATCGCTGCTGAGGGCTTACCTCTGTTCCCCAGTAGGCTAGAGGATTTCCAGCCTCTCTACCTTGGTTTATCCTGCCCTTTGTTCATAGAACACCTTTCCCTATCTTGCTTTTCCTAATTCTGGTTTCCTTCAGTGCCAACCCCAAAGGTCTCTGGCCCCCCAGAGATGAATTGTACCTTCCTCTGGGCTCCCACGTGGGCTTTTACCATCACTTTCGGCTCTTCCCACCTGGTGTCAGAGAATGTGTGTGCACACCTGTTCCGCAGCCTCTGTGCTCCCTAGGGCATGGGCTATCTCTGGGTCATGCCTGGCAGGGCATGCACACATTAGTAAATGCTTGGTGAATGAGGTAGCGAGTGGATCCTATTGGCCGTGGTGCCTAGGTGAGTTTTCTTCTGAGCATCAGTGAAAAAAAACAAAAACAAAAACAGAAAGAAGTGATTTCCTGAGTCCCTTAGGGGTGGGAGTGGAGTTGGAAGGAAAGTTCCAAGCCAGTACTCAGAGGAGAGTAACTCAGAGCCAACTTCCTGCCTTGCAGACATCAAAGTCCCTCCCTGGCACATGAGTGGGGTAGCTGTCACGGGGCTAATGCCGCACAACCTGCCCGAAGGCCAGGACTGAGAGTTTGTCACAGGCTGTGTCTACATAATGGGGGACTGCAAGACCAGTGTCTACACTACAACCTGCATCTAAATAATCCAGACTGCATACTATGCTTCTGTGACTCCTGTCAGTAAACTCCATGTCTCTACAATCCAGTTTCTGGGCAGTCCTTGTCTCCTCAACTTTTGTCTCTACCATGGTCTGTACGTCCCATGTCTGCCCGCCTTCCCTGTCCGTGATCCCATCCTGGGCAGCCGCTGTCTACACAGCAGGCTGTGCTGTCACAAGAGTTTCTGCACACACCATGTCTGGGTAAAGAATGTGTAACCAAACGGGTGAAGCTTTGTTTGTGACCCACTGTAAAAGGAACACCTTCCTACTCAGATTCAGATGCCAAGATGGTGATTGCAAAGCCGCCTGAATTGTGCCCTCCAGAAATGATTCCTTTATCTCAAGACTTTGTAAATATGGAAGGAAGGGAGGGAGGGAGGGAGAAGGGGAGGGAGGGTGGGCGGGAAGGAAAGACTGAAACCTTACTGAAAAATAGCATAAGAAAGAGATTCTCTATTTTCAAGGTAATCAGAGTCACTATATTTTACTTGTAAAATAAATTTTAAAATAAGGCGTATTTATAGCTATGTTTCTTTTACTAAATAATCTATACTGTCCTTTTTACTCATTAGCACTATATCAGTGAAATTATAATATTGCACAAAGGTTGATGTTAGGCAAAGTGAATAAGATCAATCTTCTATGGCAAATATAGTTTACAACTGTAAGCAGGGAAAAAAACCAGAAAGTTTTCTATAAAAAAAAAAAACCCATAACAAATATTCTTTATTAGAATAAGGACATTCTAATAAGTGTTTCTTTCCTATAACAAAATTTCAGACTCCCGAGCTTAAAAATCTTGGAAGTTAACAATAAAAATGTTTAATATTGAGGGAAAGCTCTTTGTCCATTTTAATAAGCAGGTTTAGAAATTCAATTTTATGATGACAAGGTATAGAGTAAGAATAGATCTAATTTCAATTTTATTTTTTTAATTAAAGATTTTTATTTATTTATTTGACAGAGAGAGACACAGTGAGAGAGGGAACGCGAGCAGGGGGAGTGGGAGAGGGAGAAGCAGGCTTCCCCCCCGAGCAGGGAGCCCGATGCGGGGCTCCATCCCAGGACCCTGGGATCATGACCCGAGCCAAAGGCAGACGCTTAACAACTGAGCCACCCAGGTGCCCCAATCTAATTTCAATTTTAGAGTGCAGAATATATAAATAGTTGCTAAGCTAAGATTTCTCATCAGGATGCCATTGCATTTGGGGTAAGAACATTCTCATTGTGGAGATGTCCCATGCATTGTAGCAGGTTGGCATTCTTGGGCCTGTCCATTAAATGTCAAGGATACCCCACAGTCAGTGTGACACCAAAAACACTCCCACACATTTTCAAAGACACCCAAACAGGTGGTACACTCTCACAGGCTGTGTCTAAACCAATGATTCCAAACCTTTTTTTTTTTTCATTATCCCCCTAAGGAGCCCTTTTAGATCATTTTTTTCCCTAATCCAACTTTATGAAATTTTAATACCATAGGTAAACCACACACACACACACACACACACACACACACATATATATATATATATACATATGTTTATATATGTTTATATACTATATCCTTTGGAGAGCCACCATTGTTGTATCTCGAGTTTTTGTCACACCCTCCCCAAAACCAACTTTCACTCCCTTGGAATTGATATCGCTCCCATTGAAAATCACTGGTATAAACAAAGGCTAATGATCACCCAGGACTCTTTATTCTCAATGCAGGAGAATTGATGGCTCCTTGAAGTTTCTCTCAAGGTTTTTGCTAAAAACCTATCTCTTTGGCTTTAACTTTACTTTTTTAATTGAAATTTTCATTGAGATAACTGTAGAATCTCATATAACTACAGAAAATACAGAGAGATCCTTTGTACACTTTGCCCAGTTTCCTTCAGGGATGACAAAGCTTTTTGGTCTGTTTTTCAAAACTACAGCCTAATATTGCAACCAGTGTATTGACATTGATACAATCCGCCCATTTATCCTGATTTCACCAGTTTTACTTATACTCATTTGTGTCTGTGTGTGTGCCTGTGCATGAAGTTGTGTACAATTTTATCACCCGTATAGGATCTGGTATCTGTCACCACAGGCAAGACATTGAACAGTTCCAGCAACACAAGGATTCCCCCTTAGCTCTTTTATAACCACACTTACCTGCCTCCCATATCTCCACCCTTCCCCCACTCCTTAACCCCTGGACACCACTACTCTATCCCCCCCCAGTCCTAAAATGTCCTCATTTCAGGAATGTTGTATAAATGGAACCATATAATATACAACCTTTGGGGATTGGCCTTTTTTGCTCAGCAAAATTCCTTGCAGATTCATTCAAGTTGTTGCATGTATCAGTAGTCTGTTCCTTTTACTGCTGACTAGTATCCGTGGTATGTATGAACCACAGTTTGTTTAACCATTCGTCTGTTGAAGGACATCTGGGCCGATTCCAGTTTGGGGCTGTTACAAATAAAACTGCCATAAATATTTGTGCACTGACTTTTGTGAACATAAGTCTCCGTTTTTTAAGAGTGCGGTTGCTGGGTTGTTTGGTAGTTGCATTTTCTTTTTTAAAAATTGTCAAACTGTTTCCAAGGGTGGTTGTACCATTATTTTGGCATTATATATCTTTGGCCTATTTTCTTTTTTTTAATTTAAATTCAATTAGCCAACATCATTAGCTTTTGATGTAACGTTCAACAATTCATTAGTTGCATATAACACCCAGTCCTCATCACATCATGTGCCCTCCATAATGCCCACCTTCTGCCCATTTTCTAATTGGATTGTTTGGGGTTTTTTACTGCTGGGTTTTGAGAGTTCTTTATTTACTATAGATAGTACTCCTTTGTCAGATATGTTGTTTGCGACTTTTCCCCCAGTCTATCATTTGTTTTTTTCATCCTCCTCACATGGGCTTTTCACAGAGAAAAACTTTCTAATTTTGGTAAGGTCTAATTTATCCATTTTTGAATTGTGCTTTTGTTGTCAAGTCAACTCTGCCTAGCCTTAGATCCCAAAGATTTTTCTCATGTGTTTTTCCATAGGTTTAAAGTGTTAGGTTTTACATTTAAGTCTGTGACCCACTTTGAGTTAATTTTTGTATAAAGTGCAAGACTTAGGTCAATGTTCATTTCGGTTTTGCCTCTGGATATCCAGTTGCTCCAATACCATTTGTTGAAAATGTAACTGTGGCACAGGTGTGCAAGAGCACCCTGGCTCCAGGGGTCCCAAACAGACCAGGTTCAGCCTTTAATTGCTGAGGAAGTCCAAAGGCAGAGAAACAAGTGGTGGTGAAACAAGAGAAGAATTTATTCAGTGAGGCTAACACCAGGAAGACATTGGACTAGCGTCTCAAAGAGTTGTCTCCAAAGTGCTGAAAACCCTTCCAGGTTTATATAAGGAAAACGTGGGACAAAGGTCGGTGGGTACAGGCAGGTGGGCGGTAAAGGTCTGGTGGATCATTGTCTTGGATTCAATCACGGAAGGGGTCTTGCTGGCTCGGGGTAGTCCCCTAGGTAGTTTTGGCTTCCTATCAGTGGATGCTTTGCCTACAGGATCTTTTGTCTGAGTTCAGAGATAAGCTGGAAAGAAGAACTTAATCAATTAGAAAGCACAGACTGGGGTCAAAATGGAGGTAGTTGAAGTCTTCCGTCACAAAGGCTATTTAACTTTAATTTTAATCTAGACTGAATCAAGTATATTTAAGGTTTTATAATCATTTCACACACACACACACACACAAGGGTAAACAACATAGAGTTTGTTAATAGTCAACACAAGCATACATATTTAGCTAGTTTCTGACCATCTGAAAGAGTGGCATTAAATCTTTTTTCAAAACAAAAAATATTTGCGACATATATTATAGTTGGAGGTCTAATATCCATACTATATAAGGAACTCTTAAAAATATTGAGGGAACAGGGCCAAACACCTGATAGAAAAATGAGCAAAATTTCTGAACAATTTACCCAAAAAAGACATAAAATTTTCCTTAAACTTATGAGAAGTTGTTCAACTCATAAAAAGAGAAATGCAAATTAAAACTACCCTGAAATACCATTTTATCACCTAGCAAATAAGCAAAAATTTTAAAACTTGGCACCACACCTTGTTGGCAAGGCTGGGGAGAAATAGGCACTCTCATACATTGCTGATAGGAATGCAAAATGGTACAGCCTTATGGAACAGAATTTGGCAGTATTCAACAATACTATACATGCATTTACCTTTTGTTCCAGAAAGCCACTTTTAGGAATTTGTTCTGAAAACACACCTGCAACAATACGAAGTGATATATGCACCTTTATTTGTTGAAGCATTATTTGTAATTGCAAAATATTGAAAACAACCTAAATGTTCATACATAAGGAGATGTGTTAAATAAACTAAATGATATCCACACAACGTAGTACTATGCAGTGGTAAAAGAGAATAGGGATGGTCTCTACAAAGTGATATGGAATGACTTCCAGGGCATATTTTGTGTATGAAAAAGCAGACTGCAAAAGGGTATATATATATATATATATATATATATATATATATATATATATATATATATTATAGATAGATAGATAATTCTACCTTTTGTGTGGAAAGAGGAAATAAGAAAATTACATGCACTTGCTTTCTTAATTGCAAAAGGAAATCGAGAAAAAATAAACCAGAAACTGATGAGAATGGTTACCCACAGGGGTGGATGGGAACCAGGTGGATAAGGGAGTCACACTTCAGTGAGAGCGACTGTTGGGAGTTTGGGATCATATTAATGTCTTAAATACTTTCTTAAATGTAGTCAAATGGATATGGATGTCAGTTTTAAAACTCTAAAATGGAATGTAAACAGAAAAAAATGAACCTAACTATAATTTAAAAGAATAACATAATCATGGTGAAGGGGAAAAAAACAAGAGAACAAACCCTAGTCACTTTTGAGCACAGTGTTTTGACTATGTACCTTCAATCTAAAGACAAAAGAACTATAAGTAAATAATTCTACTTATAGGCTTGGTTCTTGCAATGGTATGGGTTAGCAATTCTGAAACAACTTTCTGTGAAAACTAGGATTGAGCAAATAGATAAATAGATTGAAATGGTGGGAGCCAAGTTTCTCACTGTGAGAGACAGCCGTTACAAATATGGAATGGGAGAAGCTAGGGATGAACTTTGTGGTATGGGATTGGAATTAGAGTTATAGGATAGATAGATAGATAGATAGATAGATAGATAGATAGATAGATAGATAGATGATAGGGGTATGTGTGTGTGTGTGTGTGTGTTTTCTAGATCTGTAAGCTGAAAAGGCCTAGAAGCAATGTTATGCTGGTAGCAATGAACACACCTACCACCCAGATCTTCTTAATATTATCCCTTATAATAGTATAAGGAACCAGGGTTCCTTGGAGAAATGGCTGATTCCAAGGCTGAAGCAAGAAGAATGTCTTGTCACTGAAAGTAAAGAAGTGCTTAAAAAATTATAGGAACATATCAAAAAACATCAGAGCCACCTTGATGGGACTCCCATTGGCCAAATCTGGGTTAATGTGAGCATCATAATGAACAGTGACAGCAATGACTTATAATCCATGAATAAAATAAGATCTATGAGTGGATCTGACATAATTAAATATATGAATAAATAAATGAGAAGTGAAGAAAAGACTTTCTTATAGAATTATGCCAACTAACTAATGTAGAAGGAATGATGAAGTTAGGAAAATCACCACTTGGCACTCATCATACTAATAATAGATTGAAGTCAGAATTATCAATGGATGCTAAAGCGAGTGGGTGGCAGTTTGATAAGGAACAGGAGATTTACCTCGTATTAAAGTATCTTTCTGCAAATTACTTAATTACAAAGGGGAAAATGAGAACTTACAGCAGAGAGACCTGGAGGATGCCACCATCCTCTTGATCAAGGGATCAAGGTCACCGCCACCAACAATGGGACAATGCAACAACACGTCCCTTCTCATACAATGTTCTGAAAAGAATACAGCATCACTTCTGTGGCATTTAAGCTAAAATGCATGATCTGAATCCCACTATGAGGAAATACTGTACCCCAACTGAGAAGTAATTCACCAAATAACTGAACTGTACTCCAAAAATGTCAAGGCCCTGAAAGACAAAAGCTGACGAAAGATTCTAAATTAAAGAAGACTGGAGAGACATGACAACTAAATGCAATGTGTGAACTTGGATCAGATCCTGGACCAGGAAAAAATAGCTATAAAGACATTTGGCAAAATTTGAATTTGGACTCTAGATTGGATGACAGCATTTTGTTGATGTTAAATTTCCCAATTTTGATAATTGTACTGTAGAACAAATTACAAATTACAAAATGTACTTCTTCTTATAAACACTGCCATATTTAGGGATGAAGGGATATCATGCCTACTTACCTTCAAATGGTGCAGATATGTTTATATTCAAGGAAAGGGGCACCTGGGTGGCTCAGTCGGTTAAGTGTCTGCCTTCGGCTCAGGTCATGATCTCAGGGTCCTGGGATCAAGCCCCACATTGGGCTCTGCTTGGCAGGTAGTATGCTTCTCCCTCTGTGTGCTCTCTCTCTCTCTCTCTCTCATTCTCACTCTCTCTCAAATAAATAAAATCTTTAAAAAAAGAGAGAACAAATGATCATGCAAATGGGGCTAAATACTGAGTCTTGGTGAATCTGGTTGAAGGGTATATGGGAGTCTTTTGTATTACTGCAATTTTTCTGTACATTTAAAATTATGTCAAAATTATAAGTTATCAAAAAATCTTTTTCCACCAACAGAATATTTTCTTAAACGAAATCCCACCTGGAAGCTCAATGTGTCCCACATATAAACTCAGAGTTACTCTGAATGAAATGGGGATGATGGATCCAGAGATCCACACATTCAGACCCCCTTCCACCCTCCACAGCAACACGTGAAGGGTGTGACCAGAGAGGCTTGGCTGTTCACTGCCAGCCCCGTCCGCTAGAGCTCTCCTGCGGCACAGGTGAGACCTCTGGCCTCTTCCCGGTCCAGGTCCTCTTCCTTAATCACCTCTGCTCTACATCTTCCCTGACCTATATTGCCCAGGCTTACTGGCCTTTTCCTAATATTTATGTAAATATGCCAATTGCTGAGAACTCTTAGTCTCTCTGTATGCATGATTCTCAGAAATGTTCTTCCCCAAACTCACATAGCTCCGTAACTGTTATTTCCATTTCTACATCCAGCTGCAGCTGCCCATAGCTGTACCGAGGAGGAACGAACTCCCTGAGGGCGTGAAGGCGCTGCGCTGGTCCCCTCCAGCTCTCCTTGCCCCTGTAAATTACCTCTGTCTGCTGGAGTGGAACTCTCTGGCATTAGGCAAGGAAAGGGTTACCTGTATTAGTTTCTTTTTTTTTTTTTTTTAAGATTTTATTTATTTATTTGACAGAGAGAGACACAGCAGGGGGAGTGGGAGAGGGAGAAGCAGGCTCCTGGCTGAGCAGGGAGCCTGATGCAGGGCTGGATCCCAGGACCCTGGGATCATGACCTGAGCCAAAGGCAGATGCTTAAGGACTGAGCCACCCAGGCGCCCCAGTATTAGTTTCATATGGCTGCTATTACAAATGACCACAAAAGGAGTAACTTAAAAAAAGAAAAAAAAAAGAAAGATTTCTTCTTTTACAGTTCTGGTAGTCTGGAGTCCAGAATCAGTTTCACTGGACTAAAGTCAAGGTATTGGCCATGCTGGTTCCTTTCGGAGGCCCTGAAAAGAGAATCCATTTTCTTGTCTTCTTCAGCAGCTGGTATCTGCCTGAATTCCTTGCTCCATTTTCAAGGGGATCACTGCAATCTGTGTTTCCATCATCACCTCCCCTTCTCCTCTTTTGTCTCATCTCCCTCTGCCTCTCTCCTATAAGGACACTTGTGATCACATTGAGGGCTCACACAAAGAATCCAGAATACCTTCCCCATCCCAAACACCTTAACGTAATCACATCTGCAACGTCCTTTTTTCCGTGTACGGTAACTTTCACAGGTTCTAAGGATTAGGATGTGGACATCTTTGGGGACCGTTATTCAGCCTACTACAAGGTACCCAGCTGGATTATTGTCCAGCAGCCTTCCCCTATTACCCAAATACCCCCATATTCGTTGCTTTACTTCACTTAATTGTTCCCCTAGAGTGCACTGATTCAAGTTCAAAGCAGCTCTTTTGAGACAGACATTGCCTTACTTTTGCCGCTATGCTCTATTATGCCCCTACTGATAGGTGAAGTCACAGAGCTTGTGTCTGCACAGCCTTCCAACACAACCTTTTTATCAGCTGAACTGATGAATTGTGTTGGTCTTGTGTAGCCCTAGTCCAGGATGGAGGCCTCTAAAAGCAACAGGAAGGGGTTGAGCAAGAAGAGCCTTGGCTAATTTTCCAAGGCTACGGCAGGGGTGGGCTGAGGTCTCCCCGGGAGCTCTCATCAGCTACAACCACACAAATAAATCAAAAAGCAACTGAGCCACAGTGCTCCCAGAGAATGAAAGGGGAAAAAGAGCATTGGTTCGTCTTTGGGCTGATTCTAAAATATATGGGAATGAAAGCCTTTGGGGTGATGAATTTCCCTTTAATGCTGTCACATCTGTAGTCCTGGGGGTTTAACCTCTGATTTTTGGCTGTAAAACCAACATTATTTCTGCAAACTTGACACCAGATGCTGCCAGGGAGATATAGCTGAAGTGATAAAAATCTATTTAACAGATTTAGTAAAGCAAATACAAACTAATTAACAATTTTGGAATTGGGATTAAACACTAATTCTTTTAAGCCATAAAAACTGAGATGAACAAAAGGGAAAAATGGTTTCCCTCTGAATAACTCAAAGGAGCCATCTGCTTGTCATTGAAAAAAATGGCCCAACTCATAGATTTTGAACAAATTTCGACATATTTTTATCTGAATTTGAATGCATTATGGACAGAAGAAGAAAGAAGGCACATTACTTCCTGGCTAACATGTCAATCTGGGCTTCCCTGAAGCTCCAGAAAACAAGCTGTTTGTGTACTGACTCAGAAATGAGACAAAGAATGAAATGATATCTTGATAAATTCTGCTTGAGACATATGTCTCCAGCCATTAGGAAGGAAAGATTGCCTGAGGTTCTGCCCAACTTTATTGTGCAGTAGCCATTGGTGGGACACAGTTTCTTCACTCTGTCTTCAGGGTCATCTCCCAACGAAGGCAGAGGGAGACTTTGTAAATTAAGTGAAGCCTGAGCTATGAAATTGTGAAAACTGGGCTTGCCATCCTCCCATCTCTCCCCCAGACACTCTCAGGCTCAATGTGTAATCTAATCTGGAACAGGGCTCTGGAACTAATCCTACCCTTGTCAGGACTGGGTGATGGGGGTGAATTCTGTTTATTCTAGCCCCAAATTCAGTTGGTTTGGCATCAAATCAGTTTGACTGTTGATTCTACTCTGAGTGGCTCCTGAGAAGGCCTCAGATCTGTTAGAAGCTATTTGAGGATGGAGAATTTGGTAGTCCTGGTGCCTAACCCAAAGGCATGCATGTATATATATAAATATATAAAATCAATACTAACAATAGCAATAATAAATGACCATTTATTGAGTGTCTATTGGGTGTCAGACACTGCTACCTCATTTAGTCCTCTCAACAACATTATGAAATAAATATCATTTTGATTCCTATTTTACAAAGAAGGAAACCAAGTCCTAGAAGGAGCAAGCAATTTGTCTAAGGTAGTACAGTCTTGAGTGGTAAGACCGTTAAAACTCAGGCCTGTCTGATTCCAGAACCCATCTCTAACCACCACATACACCCTGCTACATGTGTGTACATGATTCATCCATTCACATCCCACTTCCTTCTAAAATATATTTGAGATGAGTTCACAAATACAGAACCAATACAACTCAACTCAGACCATTGAGTTTTAGGGAAAGTAGGGTGGAAAGGTCAAATTGAAAGGCACACTGTCAGTTCAGATAAGATTGGTAGAAGCACCTAGGGGGAACTTGAACCACTCCTCGAGGTTTGGTATTTGGACTCCTGGGGCAGCCCGGGCTGTGGATAACTGGCTTCACAGAAAGAAGCAAGGGAAAGTCTGTCCTGGGCTTTGATGAGTACTGATAGACTGGCCAAAGACCATGGAGGGCGAGTTGCAGGTGAACCAAGCCTGTCCATAAGACCTTGGGGACAGGCCCCATGGATCAAGCATTACAATGCCTCAGTTTCCCTCAAGTGGATCAGTATTTGGAGGCTGAAAAGAACATGTTTTAGTAACAACTCAGAATTCTCTATTGGGTTTGGGGTTTACCACAGGCAGTCACAGAGTAACCCGTATTCTTTTTGTCTGCCCATCCTGAAAAAGGCAACCGAGCTCGTGGTCTCCTCGTCATTGTTTGACCATTTCCTCCATCAGAGTTTCTTCCTTACTCAGAACGATCCTTTACAGCTGGAATCAATGCAGTTCCCCTGGACCCTCCCAATGGCTGTTCTCTAAAATTCTCCTGATGATAAACATATATATTCAAACATAGAAATAGTAGGAAATTTTTTTCCAGTGAGAGCTTCCAATCTGTTTCTGGACAATGAGTGACCAGACTCCACTCCATAAATCCCCAGTTCCTATGCCCAGTGCTAGGCAGGATGGCAAGCTCTCACTGTCAGAGAGGGGGGTTGGCAGCACAAAGCCAGTGGCAGAATGATAGGCGAGCACTGGGACTCAAATGAGAAGCTGAGCTGCCCCAGTCTCCCCAGTAAACCTGAGAACAGACCTTTTTTTTTTTTTTTAAGATTTAATTTATTTATTTGACAGAGAGAGCAAGCACAAGCAGGGGGAAGAGCAGAGGCAGAGGGAGAAGCAGGCTTCCCGCTGAGCAGGGAGCCTGACGTGGGGCTAGATCCCAGGACCCTGGGATCATGACCTGAGCCGAAGGCAGATGCTTAACCGACTGAGCCACCAAGGCGCCCTGAGAACAGACCAGTTTTGAGGAGATGTAGACTAAAGGAGATAGAAGCTGATTTGGGTGCCCTGACAGCTTAAGCCCTGCTCCTTGCCTCCATTTCCTGTCCCACAGCATGGAGACAGCCAGGCCAGCAGGCTGTTCACACTGGTGTTTCTCGAACTAGCACCTTTGGATTTTTTTTCTCTGGGTTCATAACATTTTGATACTGTTTTTCAGTTCCATGTTTTTGTTTTGATGAAAATCTAAAAATATAATCAATATAAGTATCTTGTGGATCAACTGGCTGACCAGCTCAAGCCACAGAATTTCTGTGTCCACGTGTTAGGTTTGAGTTTATGACAGCACGGGGGCTAAATAGAACTGTTTTAACTGTCTGATGAAAAATGAACCAGGAGGAACTTCAACACAATGATATGATCCTTGTCAAGTGAAGAGCAACCTCACTACCTCCTTGTAGAAACAAAGGTGGCATGACATTTAGAACCAGACCTGGGGAAGAGCTGGATTTATCCAGGAGCGGGACAGCCTTAATGCTATCCCCATGGTTTCTTCATCTGCTCCCGCCCCATGACTGGAGACAGGCCGAGCTCCAGAGGCTGGAGAAAGGAGGCCAGGGAGGGTAGAGCCTGAAGCTGAAAATCCATTTACCCCAGCTGTGAACTGGTGAGGGTTGGGAAGCAAGAGCCAGACTAGTGAATTCACAGATCGATTGCGGCCACAGAGAAAACAAATTACTTTAGACATAATTGCAGACAATGAAACACCAAAGCTGTTCCAATAGAACATCATATTACTTCTGATTTGAGTTACACTAGAGAAGGATCCATTGGAAGAAATGTTAAAATGTGGAGGTTTTGCCCTTAGGTCCCATCCAGAGCCCTTTAAATGTGGCCCAGCTTGTTTGAAGACAGTGCCCAGTTCTGGGGAGGAGGCACCAGTATAAAGAGGGTGGCAATCAAGGTCAACAACACATGCTCCGGGAATTGCCAGGCCTGTTCCTGGTCATCCCGAAGCAAATACTCACAAAGTCCAAGCAAATAATGTGAATGAAGGAGATAGACAAAGTCTAAGACACAGATGCACTTGGTTTGTATATTAAACGCACGTGAATATTTTTTAATCCCACAAAGAAATATACTTTCCACCATTTTTCATTTTTGGTCTGTATTTCATTAGTGTTGCTAAAGACATGAGTACAGAGACATGCTTCTCTATCGTAAAGAGAACAAAATCACAAAAGCGATGTAAAAGATAAACGGACACACAGTTTAAAGTCGGGAGACGATGGGGCGTGGTGGACACTGTGCTGACCTGGAGAGCCCTCCCTCGGCCTGAAGACAGCAGCCCCTGCTCAGGCCCGCTGGAGCTGCTGTATGCTTCACTGGGCCAGTGTTGGTTCCGAGCAGCATTAATTCTTGGGGTCTGCAAAGGGAACAGAGGATGATTGCTAAAGGGCCATCCATCCTTCAGATGTGGGCCAAGCACTGGCCAATTTAACTAGTTTGCTGCTGGGCCCTTTTTTCTGTAATGCATTTACCAATTAACGACCTGTAACAGGTAATAGAGGTAGATTCCGGGTACAGAACACCATTATGTGTCCAGCCATACATAATGAGGTCATTCCCACGTCTTGGCCAAACAGCCCATGCTAACACAACTCTGCTGATGTGGGTATAACAAATTCTATAAATGAAAAACCCAACATAATGGCAGCTATTAATACCTTCTAATATTAATAGGTTGCATTTATCTATGTAATAGACTCTGTCCACTTAGCAGGCACTTCATTTGATAGCTCTTCCCCAATTACTTCAAGAGTCCTTCACCACACTGACCACTGTGTGCTGGATACCCTCTATTTGTCAAGCTATAAGATGGGGACTGAAGGCCAACAGTGCATGTCACAGCACAGAAAAAGTAGCCCCAATCAGGGCTATCGGGCTCTCCTCATACCTAGAATCTCATCCTTCAGATCTCAGCTTAGATGCCATTTCCAACAGGAAGACTTCCCTGCTCTTCTCCTCCACCTCAACTACAAGAACTGAATTAAATGCCCTCCATCAGGTTTCCACAGAATGGTTGGTTTGCGGATATCGGTCATCACCCTCTGTAGGTTCCTTCCAAGCAGGGTCCTGGCATCTCCCAGACCAAACCATAGAAAGCATTCAAACAAATGAACAAATTATTAAGTGGATTACTGTATGAATGAGTGGATAGATGTATGGGAGAGTAGATGGATAGATGGATGGATGGTTAGATGGATGGATGGGTGGATGTAGTCTGCCTTTTTAGAGGCTCTATGTAGGGGAAAGAGTGTTCTCCAATATGATGTTTTAGTAGAGATCTCGCCACAAGATGGCGCTCATAATTTTCTTAATTTATGGTTTCTATAGAAAATTTTCAAATTTTAAGCTGTCTTAAACATCACTATGTGTGTTTCACAGTAAATTCAGCTTATTTGCCATGCTGCCCATGCTTCACGTTCCACCACATTTCACACAATTAGAAACATGTTCTTTCCCATGGGACATCAAGACACAACCCTAGGGCATTTTGTTTTGACATTCGGTGGGCAGTTTTGTGGCTTGTCTTGATTGCCGCGGAGTGTGAGGAACAATGTCAGTCCCCAGATAGGACTAGAAACAAAGGCATTCTTCCACCACTCCATCCACAACAACAAGAGTCAGTGGAAAAATGAAACCTTGGCTTGAGGATAGCCATTAACCTTTGGCTCCGTGAATTTTGCCTTAATAAAATAATACCCCTTACATGTACAGTGCTTTATGCTGTAAAGCAATTTCACATCACAATAACAGTTTTTGAGCTCCTACAAACTATGGCAATCACTTTAGATTTATTATCCCCCTTTAACTCTCATGCCAACCCTGGGAGTTAGGTCTTCATACCCGCATTTTACAGATAATGAAATGGAAGTTCAGAGAATGGATGTCATTTGCCAGAATCACAGATGGTAAGTGGCCAGAGCGAGAGTTGGGACCCAGGTTTGTCTCCAGTTATGTATTTGCTTCTGATTATTCCCCAGGACATAAGCCATTTTGGTGTCAAGAAAAGGATATGAGGCAGTAAGGAGGCTTATGGAGCAAAGTGCCAGATGTAAGTTCATGTGCTGTGCCTGCTAGGTGTGCCTGCACACACACACCTCAGAACCACTCTCTAAGGAGGGCAATAATTACTGTTCTCAAGTACCCACAAGCAGGCCACGCCCAATGGCAACTGCTTTCTCATACATCATTTCATTTCATCTCTGTCCCCTTCTGTGAGGAAGATATTATCCCCCTTTTACAGATAAAGAAATTATAGCATCAGAGAACCTAAATGTCTTATCTTATGTCACAGAGGACCCAAGTGCCAGGGCTGAGATTCAAACCCAGTTCCATCTGACTTTAAAGCTCTGGGGTACCATATGAGGTTGCCAAAAGCTACCCAAGTGGGGGTAACTTGGGAATTCTGGGAAGGATTCCTGGAGCTGCCACTTTATCTGCTCTTATAGAACTATCCATGTTCCCCCAAATATCCTCTGAGCCTTTGCACATTCTGTTCCTCTGCCAGAAATGCTCTTCCCTACAGAGTCTGCCAGGAAAACTCCTCCTCACTGTTCGAGACCCAGCTCAAATGTCATTTCTTCTATGGTAACTCTTCTGATGGCCTCCTCATTAAATATATACACATGTCTTTATGCCCTATCTATTGCCCTTCCTCTGAGTCCTGCCACACCCACACACACCCCACCCACACTGGCACCCACACCCACACCTGCACACACACACTCACCTTGTGGTTCCCTACAGAATAGTCCATATCCCACTGCATGGTGTCAAGAATTGACAGGTCTGAGATCTCACCTACCTGCAAGCTCATATGTTGACCTGCCACAGTTCCACAGATGACAGAGGAAGACACAGATTCCATCTTCGCTCTCTGTCTCCAGCACCGTTAACGGTAACCTGCTCAGCAATGACTGCTGAGTAACAGAACGAATGAGTTCAGAGGAAGGTTCAAGGCCCACATCTTTGATGGCAGGTAGCTGTGGAGATGCAGATGATTGGCGTCTCTGTGTGAACCTGAAGAAGGAGGAGTGGTGACAGGAAGGACGGAAGCAACAGCAGTAGGTAGATTCAGTGGAGACAGGAAGCTTCCTACCCATGGACCACTTAGCGGTCACGCATCTGTTTGTAAATACTGAAGTCCCCAGCTAGAAAATTCCTGTATATTCTTTTTTACAGACACACGTAGCACTTAACTCTGTCCAGGAGCGGCACTCCATGACCAAAGGTCATGCAGCTTGGCCAGTTCCTCTTGGGACACTTTGGAAGCCTTTAGCCAGTAAGAAGTTCAACTACCCTGAGGCCACCGTGTGGAAAGACCAGAGAGGGTGATGCCTGAAGAGTGCCTATGGTTTCAGATCCAGCTGCTTGAGTGTCCCTAGCCCCCCATCACCACCATGAGAGAGCCCCAGAAACAGCTTTCTTTTTTTTTTTTTAATTTTTTTATTAACGTATAATGTATTATTTGTTTCGGGGGTACAGGTCTGTGATCCATCGGTCTTACACAGTTCACAGCACTCACCATAGCACATACCCTCCCCAAAGTCTATCACCCAGCCGCCCCATCCCTCCCACCCCCACTACTCCAGCAACCGTCAGTTTTTTGCCTGAGATTAAGAGTCTCTTATGGTTTGTCTCCCTCTCCAGTTTTGTCTTGTTTCATTTTTCCCTCCCTTCCCCTATGATCCTCTGTCTTGTTTCTCAAAATCCTCATATCAGTGAGATCATATGATAATTGTCTTTCTCTGATTGACTTATTCGCTTAGCATAATAACCTCTAGTTCCATCCACGTCATTGCAAATGCAAGATTTCATTTTTTGATGACTGCATAATATTCCAGTGTGTGTGTGTGTGTGTGTGTGTGTAAACACATCACATCTTATTTATCCATTCATCTGTTGATGGACATCTAGGCTCTTCCCATAGTTTGGCTATTGTGGACATCGCTGCTATAAACATTGGGGTGCACGTGCCCCTTTGGATCACTACATTTTTATCTTTGGGGTAAATACCCAGTAGTACAATTGCTCGGTCGTAGGCTAGCTCTATTTTCAACTTTTTGAGAAACCTCCATACTGTTTTCCAGAGTGGCTGCACCAGCTTGCATTCCCACCAACAGTGTAGGAGGGTTCCCCTTTCTCCGCATCCCTGCCAACATCTGTCGTTTCCTGACTTGTTAATTTTAGCCGTTCTGACTGGTGTGAGGTGGTATCTCATTGAGGTTTTGATTTGGATTTCCCTGACACCGAGCGATGTTGAGCAATTTTTCATGTGTCTGTTGGCCATTTGGATGTCTTCTTTGCAGAAATGTCTGTTCATGTCTTCTGCCCATTTCTTGATTGGATTATTTGTTCTTTGGGTGTTGAGTTTGATAAGTTCTTTCTAGATTTTCGATAGTAGCCCTTTATCTGATATGTCATTTGCAAATATCTTCTCCCATTCTGTCGGTTGTCTTTTGGTTTTATTGACCACAGAAACGGCTTTCTAACTGAACCCTCTCTACTCCCAGATTCTATAGCAAAATAAATGATTGATATTGTATTTTTAAACCACTTTACTGAGATATAATTGACATACAATAAGCTGTATATATTTCGTCTATACAACTTGGTGAGTTTGGAAATAAGTATACATCTGTGAAACCATCACTACGATCTATGCCATAAACCTATCCATCACCTCCAAAAGTTTCCTCCTGCCATTATAATAATAATAATAATTTTTTATTATAATTTATAATAATAAAAATATTATTATTATGTGTGTGATAAGAATCCTAAATATAAGATCTACCTCCTTAAATTTTTAAGCATACAATACACTGTTATTAGCTATAGGTTCTGTTGCTGCATGGTAAGGCTGTAATACTTATCCATCTTACATTACTGAAACTTTGAACCCTTGGCCTAACACCTCCCTGATTCCCCTACCCCCGGGCCCTGGCAACCACCATTCTACTCTGCTTCTGAGTTTGACTATTTTAGAATCCTCGTGTAAGTGGTTTCCTGCAGTATTTCTCCTTCTGTGTCTGCCTTAATTCTCTTAGCATAATGTCCTCAAGGTTCATCCATGTTGTCACATATGGCAGGATTTCCTTCTTTTTTAAGGCAGACTAACATTCTGTTTTATATATATATATATTATATCTCACATATTTTTCATTCATCTGTGAATAGATGTTTAGGTCTTTCATGTCTTAGTTATTGAGAATAATGCTGCAATGAACATGGGATCTCTTCAACATCCTGATTTCAAACCCTTTGGATATATACCCAAAGGTGAGATTGCTGGATCATAGGGTAGTTCTATTTTTAATTTTTTGAGGAACTTCTGTATGTTTTCCATGGTAGCTATACCAAGTCCCACCAAAAGTGTGCAAGGGTTTTCTTTTCTCCACAGCCTTGCCAGTGCTTACTCTTTTTTTGTAATAGTCATCCTAACTAGTGTGAGGTGATATATTATTGATTTTCATTTTCCTGATGATGAGTGATATTGAGCACCTTTTCACACTAGCCATTTGTATGTCTTCCTTGGAGAAATGTCTATTCAGTTCCTTTGCCTTTTTTTTTTTTTTTTTAAATTTGATAAAGTGACTTTTTTTATTTTATTATGTTCTGTTAGTCCATTTTTTAATTGGGTTATTTGGTTTTGTGCTACCGAGTTGTAAGAGTTCCTATATATTTTGGATATTAACCTTTTATCGGGCATGTAGTTTGCAAATATTTTCTCCCATTCCATAGGTTACCTTTTCATTTTGTTGATTGTTTCCTTTGCTGTGCATAAACTTTTTTGTTTGATGTAGGCTCACTTATCTGTTTTGGCTTTTGTTGCCTGTGCTTTTGGGGTCATATCCAAAAAAATCCTTGCCAAGTCCAATATAAAGAAGCTTCTCCCCTAGTATTTTTCTAGAAATTTTATAGTTAAAGTCCTTATGTTTAAATCTTTAATCATTTTGAGTTAATTTTTGTGTATGGTGTAAGATAAGGCACCAATTTCATTCTTTTGCGTATGGATATCCAGTTTTTCTAATACCATTTATTGAAGACTATCCTTTTCCCATTGTGTAGCTTGGCACTTTTATCAAGGGTCAGTTGACCATATATACATGGGTTTACTTCTCGGCTCTCTATTCTCTTCCATTAATCTATATGTGTGTTTTTATGACAGTACCATACTGTTTTGATTACTATAGTTTTGTGATGTATTTTGAAATCAGGAAGTATGATGTCTCCAACTTCGTTCTTCTTGCTCAAAATTGTTTTGGCTGTTCAGGGTCTTCTGTGGTTCCATCCAAATTTTAGGGTTGTTTTTTCTATTTCTGTTAAAAAAAATGTCATTGGGATTTTGATAAGGATTGCATTGAATTTGTAGATCACTTTGGGTATTACGGGCATTGTAACAGTATTAATATTTCCAATCCATGAACATGGGATCTCTTTCCATTTAATTTTCTCTAATTTCTTTCTTTTTTTTTTCAGATACAAAATATTTGGTCATATATTCATAATTTACTTGACATTTCCAGCGCAGTGAAGATTCAATAGCAAAAGAAACTTCTTAAAAGAGAAGAGAAAGATACGGAGCTCTGGAGTTTCTGTTGGAACAGGACCCTTCTGTTTGTTTATATACCTTTAAGTTCGTTTAGTGTCTGATCCAGTGTCTGATGTAAGCCCACATTCTCTTCTTTGGCCTGGGCAAGTTTTTCTTCCAGGTCATCAATTGTCTTTTCCAGTTTTGCAACCATTCTCTCTGCAAATTCAGCACGGGTCTCAGCCTCTTTCAGTTTGTCAGACAAAAGTTTGATTTCTTCTTCATATTTATCCTCCTTTTCAGAATACTTTTTAGACGCAGCCTCGAGTGACTTCAGATAGTTAGTGACATTCTTGAGCTCTTCTTCCTGGTCACCACATTTTAGTTCAGACCCCTCGGCACACTCCTCCTCCCTCTCCAGCTCACCCTCCAGGATGACCAATTTACGAGCCACCTCCTTGTATTTGTGGTCGGCCTCCTCAGCAATGAGCTTGGCCTCTTTGAGCTGCATCTCCTGAATCTCCATCTTCTCATCTTTCATGGCCCGGTTTTCTATCACCTTCATTCCTCTCTCGCTCTCATCGGCAGCCTCTTCTGCCTCCTGCAGCTTCTGCAGGGCTGTGACCAGTCGCTCCTGAGCCCCGTCCAGCGCCTTCTTAACAAGCTGGATGCATAGATTGAGAGCTGCCACATCCCATTCGGCTTTCTCAGGCCCCTCACGCTAGCTGTCCAGCTCCTGCTGCAGGCCCTGCGCGCGGGCCTCTGCCTCATCTGCCTGTTGCTGCAAGGCCTGGATCTTGTTTCACCGCCTCCAGGGAGTTGAGGCCAGCCATGGCATGGAGGCGCGGAGGCGCGGAGGTGCACGCCGCAGGCAGTGGGCAGCGGCGGGCGCTGGGCTCCGCTAAGCTCAGGCGAAAGCTGCACCAGCCATGCCCCGGCCTAATTTTCTCTAATTTCTTTCATCATTGTTTTACAGTTTTTAGTACACAAGTCTTTCAACTCCTTGGTTAAGTTCATTCAAAGTATGTTATTCTTTTTGATGCTCTTGTAAATGGGATTGTTTTCTTAATTTCCTTTTCAGATAATTCCTGTTGGTATACAAATGCAAATGTTTTTGTGTGTTAATTTTATATCCTGCAACTTATTGAATTCTTTATTAGTACTAACAGGTGTGTGTGTGTGTGTGTGTGTGTTGTGTGTGTGTGTGTGTATCTGTGTGCATACATGTAGTCTTTAGAGTTTTCTACATATAAGAGCATGTCATCTGAAGAGGTAATTTTACTTCTTTCTTTCTGATTTTAATGCCTTTTATTTCTTTTTCTTGCCTAATTGCTCTGGTTAGGACTTCCAGTACTATGTTGATAGAAGTGATGAGAGCAGACATTCTTGCCTTGTTCCAGATCTTAGAAGAAATGCTTTCAGTTTTCCACCATTGGGTATGATGTTAGCTGTGGGCTTTTTATATATGTCCACAGGCTGCTGGGTTCTGTGGGTGGGCTTGTTCTTTCTTTCTCCCATAGGAAAACCCATGACTCAAGGGGATCTCTCTCAGAACTGCACTGTGCCAGGTTGGGGGTTTAAAGTGAAACTTTTCTTCTTACCCTTTTCAGTGTGTCTTTTTTCATTTCATGCTCCGCTGGGGTGCTGTAATGTCTCACCTGGATTCTGAAGCTCTCATAAGGGTAGCATCAATGGATGGTTGCTAAATTGGTGTTTTCTCTGGGAGGGCAAGGGCTGAGACTGCATATTCCACCTGCTGACATCCTGCTGATGTCACTCCTGATTGTTACCGTCTTGAAGCCACTGTTCGGAGTGGTTTGCCATGCTGCAATAGATAACTGAAACAGGTTTGGGTTCCCAGTGAGATAGGTGCTGTAATTAACCCGAGTACATGTCCCTAACAACTGCACAAGCTGCCTCTCCATTTAATCCATAAAATGAAACTAATAAAATCAGACTGAGGATATGCCAGATTTCCAAGTCACAACAGCCTACTAATGATGCCTGCATGTTTCAAAATGTCTGCTAATAATTCATTGTTTCGCTCATTCTGCTTTAGCTTGAGCAAGAGGTAGCTCTAGGTTGCAGCACTTCCAGCTTTTTCAAAGTACACATAACAAACGGGCTAAGTGAAACCTTGAAAGACCTCTAATGTCCACAGCTAAACAAAGGTGAAGACAGATGAGGATCCATTCTTCAGCCACTATACTTTGATTGGTGGTGAGGAGAGTCTGAAAAACAAAAGTGCTATCAGTCGATCTGTAGTATTGCAGGTTGGGAAGATAGTTACACCACAGGGCCTTCTCTAAAACACATGCCTGGAAAAGAAGCATGCCTGAGAAGTAGATTCTCTAGATCAGCGGTCAGCAAACTAGAGCCTATGAGTCAAATCCCACTGGCCACCTGTTTTTATAAAAGAAAGCTTTAGTAGAACATAGCCAACCTATGCATTTGTGTATTGCCTGTGGCTGCTTTCAAGCTAAAACAGCAGGATTGAGGAGTTGTGAGAGACTGTACTGACCACAAAGCCAAAAAATATCTACTACCTTGCCCTTTACAGAAACGTTTACCTAATTCTGCTCTCAATAAGTGACATTTAGCTCTTTTTTATTTATTTTTTTTAAAGATTTTGTTTATTTCTTTGAGAGAGAGAGCGAGCGAGCATGAACGGGGTGGAGGGGCAGAGGGAGAGGGAGAAGCAGGCTCCCCGCTGAGCAGAGAGCCTGATGCAGGACTCGATCCCAGGGCCTGGAGATCATGACCTGAGCCGAAGGCAGTTACTTAACCAACTGAACCACCCGGGTGCCCCAATTAGCTCTTTTTTATCTTCTAAATGTCTCTCAAATCATTCACACTTTCCTTCATTATTGTTTTTAAATTGTTAATCATGAGATATTTCAAACATACATAAAATTAGACTAAATAGTAAATAACCCACTCACATACCTACCACTGAGACTAAGCAGATGTTAACATTTAGCCAGATTTGTTTCATCTTGACTTTAAAAATGAAAAAAAAATACAAATACAGCCAAAGAACCCCTTCCCTTCCCCCTCTCCCCATCCCCAGAGGCTGTCATCATCTTGAAATTGGTGTGCTTCCTTCCTATTCATATTTTTGTAGTTACTACAAACTTATACAATTGGCTACAGGTTGAATAATTTTTACATAAGTACTATCATCATATTGTATGTATCTTTTGGTAACATATTTCTGCTCAGCATTATCTTTCTGAGATTTGTAGATACAGATACATGTTTATCTAGGTCATCCATTTTAATTGTATTATGGCATTTCATTTTATGAATTAACCACAGTTTATATAACCCAGTTGTGTAACAATCTAATGAGAGACAATTTGGTTGTTTCCAATTTTTCTTTTAACAGGGCTGTAATAAACAACTTTGTATACATCTTCTTGCACACAAGCATATGAATTTCTCTAGGGCATGTTCCTAGGAGCCCAATAGCTGGTCAGAGGGCATGAGTGTGATTACTTATCTTCTGTTCGCCCTTCCAGATAACCACTCTTCACCCTTTCCATTCCTGCTCTGGATGCCAGGGAGCTGAATTATGTGGACCGATCAGCAGGCTCCCTTGCCTTCTGCTCCCCACTGTGTTTGGCCAGTGAAGGGAACCATCTGCAAAGGTGGAGAGGGGGAGGAAAGTGGGACCAGGGTATTTATTCCCCCAGACCCCTCTCCGTGGGATTGCAGCAGCCTGGCTGGGTCCCTCCGGTAAAGGTCACAGGTGCCTTCTCACAGCCATCTGTCCCAGGTTCCAGTGACTGCTCCCTCAGCTTTCTCCTGCAGGCCTGAGGGTGGTACGGTCCACTAACCCTAGCTCCTGGGGACTGCACTATTCCTTGTGCCTTTCCTGTACCTTGTCCATACGTTTCTAAATAGTCCCATTATTAAATGTGCCTCAAATTATCAAATCTGAGTGTGTCACCTGTCTCCTACCAGCACACTGTCTGGTACAATATGCATCTTCAACTGTACAGAGTCTGTAAATTGGTCCCCGAAGTGGCTGTAATAATCTGCACTTCCACAGATTCGTGTATGAGTCCCTATTTCCCCACATTCTCTCCAAAACTTGATGGGATTTGCTTAATGACTTTTGCCAGTGAGACTGAGCACGAGCATCTTTCTCTATGTTGATTGGGTTTTTTGGGTTTTTTTTCACCTGTCACATGCCTGCTCCTGTTCTTTTCGATTTTTTTTGGCTTTTTCTTTTTCTTACTGATTGAAATGAGTCCTTTATATATACTGAGTGCTATTTCTCGTTGGACTGAGAAAAAAAATCTTCTCCAATCTAGGTTTTGTTGTTGCATTTGACTTACAGTGTGTGTGGCTTTCAGTTTTCAGATGATCAGCATCGTCAATCTTTTTCTGGCTTTGCTTTTCATAATTTCTTAAATTCTTTCCTAACCCACTGCCATAAACATATTCTCTTATATCTTCTTCCCAAAGTTTTCTAGTTTTGCTTTTCTGTTTAGATGTTTAGCCTGTCTGGGATATATTTTTGTATTTGGTGAAAGGTGGGAATATAATTTTATTTTTCCATATAAATAACTAGTGTATTGGATAGCCCTTCTTACCTTCACCAATTTATAACGCCACATTGGCAGCATTTCAAGACACCCAATGGCACATGGGGCTGTTTCCCCTGTTTTGTTCCATTGGTCTATTTGTCCCTCACCCAGGACCACACAGTTTTTATAAAACATCTGGCTGTCTGGCGAAGTATCCCACCACCTCCCCCAAACCTGCTTCTTCAAGGACTTTCTCAGGTCTTTGTGCATTTGGGGTAAACCAGATCATGACAATTTTCTTCTGGCTCTGATTTTCTAGTAAGTTTAATGATAAATGAAAATAATATGTTAAAATATATATAATAAATGGTGTATAAATAATTTATAATTTTTTGCGTTAAGAAAATCATATGACTTGTCTTTTCATTCATTAACAAGGTGTAATACACCAACATATTTTCTAAAGTTGAACTGTCTTTGAATTCTAGAGATAAGCCTTATTTGGTTGAATTATTTTTCTTAATACAGCTGGTTTACCTAGGATTTTCACGTCTATGTTAATAAGAGGAATAACCGTATGATCTATTTCTTGTGTTATCCTTGTCCAATTTTTTGTGAAATAGCTCATAAGTGATAGCTTTCTCTCGTTTTGTATTATCTGACTTAGTTTTGAAAGAATTCTCTAAATTTTGAAGAATTCCTAGAACCCTCCCATAAAAAAACCTATGCCTCGTAGCCTTTGAATTACATTATCAATTATCATTCTAGTTCATTTAATCGTTACAGGTCTAGTCAAGTTTTCTGAATCTTGCGGAGTCATTTTTAGTCCAATACATTTTTCTAAGCTGCTGTCTGTTTCATCCACATTTGCCAGCACATGATGTGGAGGAGCAGCTCCTCTATGACGGCCAGATGACCTTGCACCGTTCCTCACGGGCCACAGAGGCGAGGCTTCTCCATGGTCTGACTGCATCTTTTTTTTTTTTTTAAAGATTTTTTTTTTTTTTATTCGAGAGAGAGAGAATGAGAGATAGAGAGCACGAGAGGGAAGAGGGTCAGAGGGAGAAGCAGACTCCTGCTGAGCAGGGAGCCGATGCGGGACTCGATCCCGGGACTCCAGGATCATGACCTGAGCTGAAGGCAGTCGCTTAACCAACTGAGCCACCCAGGCGCCCGGTCTGACTGCATCTTTACAGAACCCCCGTCATCCTCCTGAGGACATGGGGAGATAGGCGGCCATGTGGGGAGCTGTCGCAAGCCTCTTTACCATGCACTTCCTCTGCCTCACAGAACACTCCCTATTTCGTGACAGGTTGCCATGAGACAACAAAATTTTGCTAACTGAATGAAACTCAGACCTCCCGTCTCCAAATCCAGCAAGCTTCCCTCAGTCCCACACTTCCTCCTTGTCATCACAGAAAGGACTAGAGCCCACCTGGACCGGCCCGACCCCCCAAGCGCTCCTGAATCCCCGGTCCTCTCCCCAGGTCAGGGTCTAGTGAGGCTTTTGCCCTGGGATACGTCCATATCCACTGCTGTGTCCCTCTCTAGGCATAGTGTCTGCCACAGGGCAGGGCTGATCTCAGGTGCTCACAAACCCGGGGTGATTGAAATGGATTGGCTTTTTGATTTGAGAGGCCTCCAACACCGAACAGTGCTGACTCGGGGAATCGCAGCTCCCACAACGGCTCATACATCAGGACCTCTTTAATGGGGAATTGTGGAAATGTGCTCCCTGGAGCTGTCTTAATTAAGATTGCAGCCTCTGAGTGGACTCTCCCCGCTATCCTCTCCTCGTCTTCGCTCCGTGACACCTAGGGGCGGAGTCCAGCTGCCTTTGACAGGGCTTTCCTTCTCCCAACATTTCTGCTGACAGGCTCAGTTTGGAAACAGTTGAGCTGGTTGGGGATGGTGGCCTTTCGGCCAGTATGAGCTCCCTAATGGGAAACCCAAATGAGTGAATAATAAAGATCTTGCGGCCCCGTGCTGCCTAGTTGTCAGGAAAGGCTGCGGCTGAGGTTGGAAATAGGTAGAAGATAAGATAATCAGGTTGATGGCTTGATCCCGGCACCCACTCTCTCCACTCGCATCCTAATGCCAGTTTGTCCTGGAGATTATATTCCAACCAGAGACTAGAGGTGGACTCCCGCCCTTCCCACCACCTGTTGGCTTCAGTCCCCAACCAGAGGGCAGGCTGGGTCCTAGCCTCCCAGGGGAGGAAGGGCCGCCATTCTTTCTCTCTCTGTGCACAAGGACATCTTTTTAGTATGCTCAGGGAACACAAAAGAGAACTGGGCTCCAGGAAAGGCTGGCTTCCCGAGGCAAGAGTCCAGACCCAGCCCAGAGCCCGATGCCACCTGACAGCTTCCTGTCAGCCCAAACTCCCTCACTCAGACTGGCCCTGGATTCTCCATCACCATGCTCAGTCCTCTGGTCACGTCTTCACTCAGCAAGTGTTCACTAATGTGTGTGAGGTCTTGACACTCTAGTTCCATGTCCTTCTTCCCCCTCCCCCCGCACACAGTTTTAAAGTTTATATAAGATAATTTCCAAAGCACCTTTTTTACCAGGTATGACTCATCTTTCAGTTCATGGCTGTAGGTTTCTCCAGTTCCTAGCTTCTCCAGGGAATAATTTAAAAAGTGTAAACAAATATTTAAATCATTTGGGAGCTCACTATATAAAAGCTCTAGGGGTGAGCTTCTTGTAATGATGTGGCCATTCCTTAAATCATCTGTGGGTAAAACCTCCTTAAACAGGAGGGCTCTTGGGTAGAAATCTACTTGAGTGAATAGAGCCATGAAACTGCACCAGGCAGGACAAGAGGGGAAATATTGTGTATCCATTTGTCCTTTATATATTCAGCTGCCCTCACTGGTTCACAGGGGATATCAGAAATCCTAATCCCAGAAAACAGATCCTTCGCACCTGAGTCCCTGGCCCTGCTTCTCCAGCCTAACCCTTTCCAACAGCTTCCTGCTTCCCAGATCAGTAATTCTTCGAGTGTGGTTCCTGGGCCAGCAGTATCGGCATCACTTGGAACATACAAGAAATGCACATTAGCAGGCCTTACCCCAGGCCTACTGAATCAGAAACCCTAAGGGTAGGGCCCAGCAATCTCTGTTTTAACAAGCCCTCCCAGTGATTCTGATGCACACAGTTTGAGAATCACTGCCCTAGATGGGGGCACCCCCTTAGCAAGATCTGCAAGGCCCTCCACGGAGACACGGGCGGCCCCAAGGAGCCGTTGCGTAAATTAGAAGTACAGCCTCCTCTGGGAGGACGTAGCTACAAGCATGCGCTTGCCGAGGGGAGTCAGAGCTGTATTTCAGCCCCTCGCCCCCTCGGTAGGGTGTGCTTATAAAGCCAACAGCCTGCACAATCATACCCGGCAGCCCTGCCCGCAAGACCAGACCCTCCAGCCTCCTCACCCCTACGCTCCAGCCACTCCGAACATTTTCCAATTCCCCGAACACATCACGGTCCTTCGTGCTTCCTTCTCGCCTTTGCCCAAGCCCTTCCCTCTACCTGGAATGCCTTTCCCCTGTCTCCCACCTAGAAAACTCCTACAACCTTTAAGAGCCAGCTTGGCCGTCTCCTCGGGCTCCCTTGTCACATTGTGCTCGCCTCTCACGTTGTTCTTGCCTCACTGTGTTCTCACTGTTCCTCGCATTGTCTCTGCCCCCCTGCACAGGCAGGAGGGATGTCTGATCCGTCTCTGTGTCACAGCGTCACATTCATACAATGGCAGAATACCAAGCGTCAGTTCTCTGTCGGGTTCTTGGCACTGGAGGTGCAGTGAAGGTCATGTCAGGTAGGCCAGCCTCATGGAGCTAATTCATAATTAAGTGAACACTCCAAAAGGAGGGAAGGGGGGAGGGGAGAAGCAAGGCCTTTGCCAAAGTGGGGAGAGGCAAATGCTTTTCTGAATGATTTAGAAGCTGCCTTAAAAGCAGGGTGACTTCCTCTAGCTCTGGGAGGACAAATTCCTGTCCTCTCCAGATTCGTTTGTGAAGGTGAAAAAAACGAAGACCAGTCCCAAGCAGGAAAAAAAAAAATCTTCCATGGCAGGAGGGATGTGTCCTCCCACCGGGCGTGGTTCAGCCCCAGCCATTGAAGGGCCATCTTGCCGTCCAGAACGTTCAGTGCCACGCCCATGGCAGCTGCAGCCAGGAGTCTGAACAGGGATAAGCCCAGATGAGGAGACTTGATGCCTCTCCTCCTTATAATTAAGGCTCTAATCACTGTGTCAGGACTCCAATCAGGTTGGCATGCCCCTCCTCAATTAGCCGCTGATCTAATTATAAGGCATGAATTGCAAGTTTCCGCTCACTTCAGTAATGCAATAATGGGGTTCCTTATGGAAGCCATTTGACTTCTGAACTGATTTCTACACCCAGTGAGCAATGAAGGAATAAAATAGGAGTTCAGTTTACATGCAGAAAACATGAGTCTCTTCAAAGGAAAAAAATAGGTTTGAAGGTAGAAGGGGAGTGATATAAAGAGGTGCTTGCCATCATCCAGAGGGAAAATGCTCTGGAGCAAGGCGGTGGGGATGCGGAAGTCACCCCAGACAGACATATAGAGATGTTTGGAATATAGACCTTGATGTGGGAAGAGAGAGCGAGAGGGATCAGGAGGGAGATGAAGGGGTCTAGTCTGGATTCTGAAAGTGCTACAGGAAAAGCTAGAACAGACTTTCCAATAGACAGACTTGATTAGTACACTCCGCAGCCTGAGCCCAGAGGGTGTACATGCACACACGTACACACCCCCATGCACACACGCACATACAGGCACACACGCTGACGCTGAGCCCAGCCCCACTTCCCTTTATTGGCATGACTGTGCTATAAGAGACCGCCTTTCGGAAAGCTCAACAGAGCTAAATCAAAGCCCCATTCTGTAGCCCCAGCTTCTTCAGTTTCTCCCTGTAATAACAAATTGTGACCCTTTGCTCCGTGGTGCAAAAAAGCCTCTCCGGGGGCAAGAAAGCAGATAGTGTGGCCAACAGAAAGGAGGGAAAAGAAGCTCAGTCGTGGTGCTGATCCAGTGTGCTAAAAAGGCCAATGCCCACATCCTTACCAGAATTCGGAGTAGACGCACACAGACATGAACCCACATTCACAAATACATGTAATATATACAGAGACACTCCGACCTGCAAGACATGCACACATGCACACATACACACATACGGAGGCTTTCTCGCTCACAGAATCACATACAAATACACAGAAAACATAAACTTGCACACACGAACATCACACAACAAACAGGCACTCTCTGAAATACATTCATTCACTTAAAACAGTTTTGAAATAATTATTCAGAAAATTAAAGCAAAAAACAATTTCATGCTAATTATCTAGATTTTTTTTAAATAAATAAAATAAAAGTGCATTGTTTCATTGAATGTGCTGAACACTCTCCAGCTATAAAACATCTTGTATGGGCGTGGCCCGTTTCACTCAGCAACGGAAATACACAAATGTTATCTCCTTGACACCTCACAGGGCTTTTCTGTTGGCGTGTTTCTTTGTCATTTCCACATGCCTTTTGTGCTGGGTGCTGGCTGTAGTGCTCAGCACTATCCCAGCCCTTCTTAGCTCTTTCTCTAGCCCCAGAAGCTGGAAACCGAAAGACTACACTTCCCAGATTCCCATGCCAACAGAGTTCTGGTTTCTATTCCACTAATAGGAGACATTCCCATGAGATTCGGAAGGTGGAAGACATTTAGCAGGCAGGTAGGCGTTGGCAGGTGCAGGCAGGGGGTTTTGCCGTGGTTCTGTTATCCATCCCCCTGTGAGTTACCCACGTCAGGGTTTCAGGTGGCAGAGATCATTGGTGGTGGGAATTCTTGTAATTTTTATAACTGCCTGATTTTCTGAGACTATCAGCAGTTTTCTCAACCTTTGCTCTTCCAAGCCCTTCAAATATTTTTTAAACATCAAGTTCCATGTATCAGTTCCTGTCTGCACGGAATACCTTACGTAGTCTTCCGGATGGATACAAATGTGCATACCACACACGCGTAAACATCATTTTTCCCCTGTCAGGTTAAACACATCTTCATGAACAGTGAATTAAAAGGAATGCTTTTATGTAGTGCCATCAGATTTGTCTATTTGCTTATGCTCTCTGTATCCATTTCCTAGGGCTGTCATAACAAAATGTCACAAACTGGCAGGTTCAACAACAGAAATGTGTTGTCTTACAGTTCTTGTGACCAGAAGTCTGAGATGAAGGTGTGGGCAGGGTTGGGTCCTTCCGAGAGCCGTGAGGGAGAATCCGTCCCATATCCCCCTCCCAGCTTCTGGTGGTGCGCGGGCCCTCTTTGGGGTACTTTGGCTCCTGCTGAATTACTCAGATCTCTGTCTTCATCTTCATGTGTGTCTCTGTGTCCAAATTTCCCCTGTTTGTATGGACGCCAGACATACTGGATAGGGTACCCTAATGACCTCATTTTAACTTATTACCTCTGTAAAGATCCAATTGCTGAATAAAGTCACATTCTAAGGCACAGGAGGTTGGATTGCAACATATCATTTTGAGGGGGACACAATTCAACCCACAGCACTATCCAATTCCAGGTAAATGCCCTGCAGCAGTCAGTTGGATGGATCACTCAGGAATTCAGAGATGATTTAGGCTAGAGATAGAGTTGGAAGGCTCAGCCAAAAGTGGCTGGCAAGTTCAATCAGAAAGAATAAAAAGGGTAAGAGAAGAGGTCTGAACGCAGAATCCTGGGGCACACCGACATGTAAATCCAGGGTGAAGGAAGAGAAGATTGTGAAGAAACCGAGGAATAAGAAACATAGAGAATTCAGTGTCCCAGAGCCAAGAGAGGGTGAGATGAGGCATGAGGATGGAGAACTAGAACATGAGGTAGATTGGACTCCAGGCTTGCACAGAGGTACATGCAACGTGCTACTTCTGGAAACTCCATCAGGACCCCATGGACTAGCCAGCAGTGCTCAAATGCCACTATGCCATCCACTCATGGCCCTGGACCTCCCTGCCCCTCCACTCCTGGGCCCAGGTCCCACTAGCCCTCTGCGGAGGGTCTTCTAGTTTGAGGGAGGAGGCAGTTTCCTCACTGGACTCGTCGGGAATCTTTTAGAAGTGTTTATGAGGTTAGAAGTAACAAAAATCAAATTTGAGACTTAAGCAAAAAATAAGGACACATCACTGGAGTAGCTCACAGAATTACAGCTTCAGGAGCCAAGGTGGATTGGGTTCCCTGAGAAGTGGACTCTGAGATGAATATTAGCATGGAGGGAGTTTGGTAGGGAGAGCACAGGACTGGAAGGGATGTGGGGAGAACTCAAGTACCTATCATTCTTGACAGAAGCCCTGGACCACCACTGGGGGTATTCTGAAGCTGGGATGATCCTTCAGTGCTGGGACAAGAGTGCCGAGAGTTTACCCCCTCACATTTGCCAGTTGTCCTGAATGGAGGCAAAGGCCAGGCCTTTGTAACCCGCCGGAAACGGGGGCATGACCTTAGGCAAGGCGACTCTTGTCAGCTGAGGCAATCCCCGCAGGAGACAGAAGGCTCCGAGCCTTCGGCCTGCAGCTTGAGGTAAACAGTCCTTTGTTCCTATTACAGACCGGAAGTGTGTGCCCCCGCCAAAATTCATATGTCAAAACCCTAACCCCAACGTGACTATATTTGGAGATAGGACCTGTGAGGAGGTAGTTAAGATGAAATGAGGTCGTAAGAGTGGGCCCTAATCCAGTAGGACCGGTGCCCTAATACAGAGAGGAGGAGACACCAGAGTTCTCCGTCTGCCCTGAGAGGACTCGGTAAGAAAGCAGCCATCTGCAGGCCAAGGAGAGAGCTCTCACCAGAATCTGGCCGGGCTGGCTTTTTGATCTGGGGCTCTTCAGTCTCCAGATCACTGAGAAAATTAATTTCTGTTGTTTAAGCCACCCAGTCTGTGGTATCTGGTTAAAGCAGACCAAGCTAACACAATTCCTGAAGGAGAATGTGGGCCGCACACAACCAGGTCCAGCGCAGGAGCTGAACCAGGGACCCAGCTTTCATCTCTGCTATCTGTCTGTCTGTCTTTCTCTCTCTCTCTCTCTCTCTCCACCTCTGCTCTTTTTCCCCAGTTGTGAGATAGAACCTGACTGCCTGTAGGTCCTCATTCTTCCAAAGCCATGACCCAAGAAGGAAAAGAGCTGTCGTCCCTCAGGCTACAATTTGGAAAACCCTGGGAAGCCCACACTGTGTACAACCTCCTAGACCAATTCTGAGCCCAGTGGCATGGGGTACCATGACTCACCTTGCCCTTGGCCAAATAGGCCAGATTTGCCATCAAAAGGCGAAGGAGTGATGGGAAGATACCAAGCAGGAGAAGACACGAGACACGAACCTTTTATTTTACCAAGTATTTGCTCAGTCAGATTTCAGTAAGGCACCAACCCTGTGACACCAAGCAAGTCACTTCCCCTGTCTGAGTTTTGCTGTGCTCATCTGTCCGGAGATGGCTGTGGTTGTGTGGGGATAGGCCTACCTAGCACGAGGCTGGCACATAGTAACTGTCCAGTAAAAGATAGCTTCCGTTATTTTATTGTCTGGGTACTGCCGTAAGAAAATATAATGCTGCATCTCCAACTTCAAAACATGGAGGAAAAGCGAAGTCCCACTGAGGGCAATAATATTTGCGCCAGGTCCAAAAACTACTACAGTTACATGAAATACGCATTTTTCAGATAAGGAAACGGAAGCCCCGAGAAGTTAATAACTGGCATGATATCCCACAAAGAGAAGACAGGGCTGGATCAAGAACCCTGAACTCTAGTGATGTACCCGGGTCCGCTGCATCCCACCATTATCTCCCCGCACAGCCCTCAGCCGGGACCTGACTCACACCAGCCCAGGTATGCAGCCTCCGGTTTTTTTTCTCCCGGACACCCCGCCTGTATGGTCAAGCCCAGGTCCACTCAGCAAGTGTTGCTGCAATGGAATTGAAACCCAGTGGGGTATCTGGAAAGCAAGTGGGGTATCTGGAAGTAATAAACTTCCAACTGCTTGTTCATTTGGCACCCAGTGGGGGTAAGCACACACTCCTCTCATCTCTCTTTCTTAAGAATCAATAAAAGTTAGTGATGCATTTAGCAGAGATCAAATGCATGAAATTCGGTTCCTTTTTTAACCTTTATGGGACCAATACTTTGGTCACATTTCTAAGAATTGCTCCAGGTCATTCTGACCCATCATTTGGTAATTGCATTGCAATTTTAAACACCGCTTCTCAGTGGACTGAGAAGAGACGCATTTGATTGGCCAGGGGAGGTGCGAGCGACCAGGAGAAAATAGCATCTTTGGCTGAGCTCTGACGGCTGAATGACCAAGCAGGGGTGGGCATTCCTGGCAGAAGGAACCAGCGTGACAAAGGTGTGGAAGAAAGGAACACAGATGTGCTTGGGGCTGCAAGGACTAGATGAGTTTGGAGATGCTTTCGGTGAGCGTCCGAGTGGGCAGGGGTTGGGCCGGGGCTGGTCGCAATAGCCCAGCACTACCCACAGGCTAAGGCAGAGGCAGTGAGACTGCAGACACAGGCGTTTCAGAGTCTGAAACAATAGCATTTGGGAACAAACTTCTCCTCTCTGATCCTGACATGAGAGGGCTGGAGGAAGATGGGCCTGAGTTCAAATCCACTGCTGCCATCAACTTAGTGTGAGATTTTACACGTGTGTTTTTTTTTAACCCCTTGGGGAATCACTATCTTCTCAGCAGCTGGAGGCAACAACGCTCCCCTTTGAGTCTGCAAACTCCATGCCTACAGGTGCCAGGCAAGGACAATAAATGACTTGTCCTGGGTATAAAAGAACAACGTCTAATGCTAAAAGTAATCAAACTCAAAATATATTAAAAAGATTGTGCATGCCAAACAAAACACACTTAGCCAGCATATAACCAGGATGTGAATCCCTGACAACCTCGTAAGATTGTCCTGAGAAGTAAGTGGGCTGATGTGGAGGAAATGCTTCACATCGTAGAGAAGCTAGACAAAAAAAGAGTCCATGTGCTATGATTCATTTATAGGAAGTTCAAGAACAGGCTAAACTAATCTGTGGTGACAGGAATTGGAATAGTGTTTCCCTGGGAGCAGCAGGGGCACTGACCATGGAGGATGTAAGGGAGCCTTGTGGTGGGCTGGAAATTTTCTATAGCTGGTTCCAGGTCTGGGTACCTGTGCGTAAACATGTATAAATATTCACCGAGCTATACGCTTGAGCTTTGTGAACTCTACTGAATAAAAATTTCACTTCAATCAAAAAGGACATTTTAAAAGAGGTCGCTTCACAGAGAAATAAGTACTGAATAAATGGCTGTTTTAGTTGTTATTACCATGACTACTTTTACTATTACCATTATGAGAAGGAGGAGGATTTAGCCACAAGGTCAATAAACCAACTAAATGAACAACAAATATTCACCAAAGACTTATGTATTGTATTTTCCAAAAATGACTATATATATATATATATATATATATATCTCCCTGCCATGAGCTCTTGCTACAAGGTGAGTTTCGTGCCTCCCACCAAGAGGTGGGGTCTATGTCCCTCCTGTTGAATCTGGTCTGGATTCATGGCTACTTTCACCAGTGGAGTACAGAGGACGTGATGCCCTGTGACTTCTGAGATTAGGTCATAAAAGCAATCAGCTTCCGCCTGACTCTCTTGGAACACATGCCTTGGGAACCCTTCTTGCCAATATGTGAAAGTCTGGCTGCCGGGAAGGGGGCCGTGCTGGAGAAATCGCATGGAAGGACCACACCAAGAAAGATGCCTGAGGAGACCTGGCTGTCCCAGGCCCTAGCTGCTCAAGTCTTCTTTTCCCAGGCCTTAGACACAGGAGCCCAGAAGCCTTTAAGATGCCCGGACATCATCTGACTGCGACCTCACGTGAGACCCTGAGCCAGAATCACTCAACCAAACTGCTCCTGAAACTGAGAGACGATAAGTAGCTATCATGGCTTTAGCCAATAAGCGTTGTGGTGTTTGATTTATGTCAGCATCAACAGATAACTAATACAGATTTTGGTACCTGGAAGTGAGGAGAGGGTGCTACTATAACAAAAAAAAACTAAAAATGGAGCAGTCACTCTGAGGGCAGAGGTTGGAAGTGTAGGGAAGAAATGTGGAATCTGATGTTCTTTGAGGAGGCTGCCCATGAGGGCTTAGGGGAGAGTAGGGAAGATAATATTGGAAGACGGAGGAAAAGGGACCTTTGCGAGGTAGTGCGTTACTCGGCTCAGGCTGCCATTACAAAATACCACAGACTGGGTGGCTTACAGAATGGAAGTTTATTTCTCACAAAAAATGGGAATGGAGGCTGGAAGTCCAAGATCAAGGGGCCAGCCAACCCGCTCACTGGTGGGAGCTCTCCTCCTGGCTCGCAGGTGGCCACCTTCTCCCTGTGTCCTCCCGTGGTGGAGAGACCGAGCTCTGGTGTCTCTTCCTCATAGTGACGCCAGCCCTGCAAATTAGGGCCCCACCCTTATGACCTCACTTTACCTCCATCTCCGCCTCACAAACTGTCTCCAAATGCGGTTCCATTAGGGGTGAGAGCTTCGATATATGAGCTCTGAGGGACATAGCCATCCTGCGCATGACACATAGTGAGGGAAACCACAGCAACCCTGTCTTTTGTGACAAAGCGGAAAGTAGGAAGCGTGCTGAATGAACTGGATGATGTACTAAAGAAAACGTCCAGGCAACACGTCAGACATACCTCCTGTCTTCTGGTTGCTTATAATAAAATGTGAAAGGAGAGAAGGCGGGTTAAAGAAAGAACGATTGAGAACAAAGGAGCCAGGACTCGCTGAGTTTGAAAATAAAAATGTCTTATTCCTAAGTATTCCAGACAGGAGTAATACTAAAATGTTAAATGGCCTCCAGGCAAAGATCAAATCTAGGAAAATATCGGGAAAATGTGGTCTAAAGATAAACCTGAGGGAACCAACATAAAACCCTTTATTAAGATCTTGGAAATATTTAAGGCAGTGATCCAAACAGGGAAAAAAAAAAAAAAAAAGTGCCTCATAGATCCTTACCGGTAACCCGTAAGGTTTCTGGCAATCTTAAGTGCGGTGCCCCACAGCAGGTTTACAGGAAACCCGAGGTAGAAATGGGCTGCTCTCATTCACATTTGTGGTCGTGACTTTGATCTCATGGAGCGAGCGCCAGTCAGAGGCACAGAAAATGCCCAGTGATTCTAAGGTGACTGCAATGTCTGAAACACTGCCTGTGTGCGCTAAAAGGTACAGAGGCAGTGCAAAAGGAAGCTAGGTCTTTGGCCCTCCAACCTGCTGTCAGAAAGCAGGCTGAGGAAGAGACTTAGCTACAATGACTGTTTCTTACGGAAAAGAGAGGCAGGTGCAGAGGATATCTGCACCTGAGCCCAGAGGGTGGAGCCAGGAGCCATGGAGAGCCATTCCCAAGCAGCAGTGCTGAGTTCTAACCCAGAAAAGACCCATGTGCCCAGAGGAATTTCTGAATTGCTAAGGATCCCTGTGAATCTCCCATTCTTTACCCTCATTTTTTTTTTTTACAAGAGGACCTGTAATGGTTATCCTATGCCTGTCTTACTGCTACATATTAAGTAGAGGGAGATAACGTGTTTCTTTAGTCCACAGGCCCATTGATCCGGAGGAACTGTACAGGAAGAGCTGTAGGTGAGAAATTCACCCAAGGAGCGATTAGATGACAAGGCGCAGGACTTCAAGTTGATGCTGCAATGTAATGAGACTTGAGGGCCATGGAAAGGGGTGAGTGTATTTTCATGTGGGAAATATATGAACCCTCAGGAGCCAGAAGGCAGACTGAAGTAGCCAACCTCCCACGACCCCATGGCCATTCTTGCCCCCGAGAAGGGATTCCTTCTTGCACTACCTCAGGTTGGCCCTGGGTGACCCAATATGTTACAGAGAAAATAAGGTAGGTCTTAAAGCCTTGCCGCTTCTTCTTGGACTCTGATCTTCTGCTCTAAGGGAAGCCAGCTGCCATGATGTGAAAAGGCTCATACTGCCCTGTGGAGAAGAGCGGAGGCCCCTGCCATTTGGCAGCACCAGCTGCAGCCCTGTGTGCAGACCGCCTGGGGAGTCAAACCTCCAGCTCCAGTCGAGCCTTCAGATGGGGGCAGCCCTTGCTGCATCTGACCGCAGCCTCCTGAGAGATCCTGAGCTGGAACCAGCCAGCCACACTGCTCCAGAACGTGAGCCCCAAAGGAATTGTGAGGGAGAAAAAAAATGATCATTGCTGTTTTAAGCCACTCAGTTTTAAGGCAACTTGTTACACACCAGTAGATAACAAACACAACTCTATAGGGTATGAAAAAGGGAACCCAATGCAATCACTGGCAGAGGAGTAAAAAGAAAGTGGGCAGACCCAGGAGAACACACACACACACTCAGGCAGCATGAGGTTCCCTTGGCAAGCGTGACAAAGGGCAGCTTCTCTCTCTTAGCGTAGTGTTGGCATTGAGGATCAGAAGGTGAGGTGCCTGGGGACGGTGAGACTTTGGGAGACAATTTCAAGAGGTGAGCTGGCCACCTTAGATGGGACTAAACCCTCCTGGGTCCTGGCTTTATTGTTGCAAAGGAGGCCTTGCCATTTGCAGAGCTATTTTGCATCCATCTGTCACAATGTGACAAAGGCAGGTCCTCGCACAGAGGACAAAATTGAGGGTCGCACTGGGTAATTGGTTTGTCCAGGCCCTGGGCACTTTCTGTTCCTGTAACAGCTCTCAGCAGATCAGAGCTGCCTTTGCCTGCCAGAGGAATCAAATCACCCAAAGAGTCTCAAGACCAGGCCAGAAAGACACATTAAGGAACAACATGAAGAGGAAATGCAGGCCAACTGCTCTGATGGGGACCCTCAGTCAGCAATAACAGACGCTGGCTGCCTTTAAACCATCTTTCACACCTATTAAATCTGTGCCTTGGGATGCAGAAGCTGAACTAGTGTCATTGTTCAGATTCTGTCCCTCTTTACCATGTGGCCTCAGGCCTTGGGTCTTTGAACTTCATCCATATTATGTGGGGTTCCACCGGCTGGTCTCTTCGGCTCCATGTGGCTCTGACAATGTGGGATTTGCAAGGAAACCGTGGGAATGTCAATACTGATGTTGGCATAATAATACCAGGCCATTCCCAGTCAAGGCTCCAATTTACAAAATCAGTGCCGAACAGGAAATTGCAGGCAGTAATTTATTCTGAATTTTCCCACCATGGGACTCAGTTTGTATACGTTGCTACGTGGACTTTAATAAAATAGTGAACAAGGGAGGTTTCTGCCAGCTTCCCCAGCCCCCTGACATATGCTCCCCTTTCTGCCAGACCCCCCTGGAGAGAGGACCTCCCCGGGACTGCAGCTGTGATCGGGAATAAATACAGAGAGTCAGGTGGGAGGTCGTTTGCAAAAACAACACAGCCTGTAAAATAAAATGGGGTGGCATAAAATAAAATAACACAATATGCAATAAAATCATAAAATGACCAAGCTAAATTAATGTCAGAGGACCCTGTCTGCCCAACACCCACTCTTGGTCTCTATATTTAAAAGGAGGAAAACAAACTGGAGTATCTGCCTGTCCAGCCCTACCCAGCTGACTTGGCCCACCTAGGCCCTGGGGCAATGGGGATCATCATGGCAAAACAGTAAGATGAAGTGGGGTCTGTGTTGACCCCATAGACAGTGCTGGCACCTGCTCTGCTGGGCTTGGCTCTGGGGGCCCAAGTGAGCACTGAGCTGCTACTGCATTTTCTAGCAGCCATTATCCCTTCCCAGAGAAGGATAGCAAACCTCTACTCTCTCCCTATTGCATCAGTATCTGCAATAGCACATAGGACCAGAAACAGCTGGAAACACAAAAACATACTAATGAAAACTCAGGAATGTGAAAGCTAACCTTTGATCCCCCAAAGCAGAGATGCCTAAGAGCTTTGGGCTGGGGGTGCCTCTGCTCTGAACAAGGAGATGAACAGCATGGAGCTGCATGGTCCTGAGCTGGCCAAGGAAGCAGAAACAGTTTAGCAGAATATGCAGAATCATGACAAGGCAGGGCACGGGGGAACTGGATGGTGCTTAAGTCACTTGTGTCTAAAGAGGTCAATGTCACCCCTGGGAGCAAAGGTTGGCAGTGAGCACACAGCTGTCTCTGAAGGGAAGCCTCATATTGTGTGTGGCTGATGCAAGTACAGTTATGATTAGGTTAGCTGTTTGAGTAAACAAAATACAATGGGCTTGCTTCTTAGCTCATTTATTTGTTATCTTTACAAATTCCTGAACAAAGGGTGCTTGCTGACACCTTTAAGGCACTGACTAAACTATGAGGTGTACAGTAGGCACCTTGATGCTCAGCAGAGACAGATCCAGGAAGCAGATCCCTGTTCCTCCCCTGCCAGAGGAAAGAGGGAAAGCCTCTTCCTGCTGAAGTGTCTGATCCTCTCCTTACCCTTTAAGGCCCGTTTTCACTTAGTAAGAGGCACACCCAAGAAGAGAGGCAAATGTGTAATTTGCCACAATTTAGAAAAAACAACAAAAGTAATTGATTCACTTCACCATTTTAATGGATGGTAGAGCAAACATAGGCTAAAGATGGAATGAGGCCCAGATACACTGCATGCTTGGAGACACTGCTAGAGATTATCTCTGCCCTCCACCAAATGAGAGAGAGAACAAAGAACACGGAATGGGGGTTCAAAGACATGCGTCTGGTCCCAGCTCCGCTGCTCATGGGCCGACTGGCCTTGAGTGAGTCACTCCCCCCACTCTGGCTCTCAAGTCTTGCACCTGTGAAGAAGCAGGTTGGGATGTTTGACCTCTAAAGACGGGTCCACCTCATTCATTCGTTCGGCCAACATTTATCAAGTGTCTTTTTTGTGTCAAGCACTTTTCTGGAAAGCAAGAATACACGACTGAGCCAAAGAGAGAGCCTCTGAAGCTTACACTGTAGTGGAGGGAAGACAGGCAATAAACATAAATACAGAATAAGTAAGCAAAGTATATATATTTTTAGAAAGTGCTAAGTGCTATGAAAGAAAAGAACGAGGCGCCTGGGTGGCTCAGTCGTTAAGCATCTGCCTTCGGCTCAGGTCGTGATCCCAGGGTGCTGGGATCGAGCCCCACATCGGGCTCCCTGCTCCGCGGGAAGCCTGCTTGCCCCTCTCCCACTCCCCCTGCTTGTGTTCCCTCTCTCACTGTCTCTCTCTCTCTGTCAAATAAATAAATAAAATCTTTAAAAAAGAAAGAAAGAAAAGAACAAGGAGACTGGTTTTTCTTTTTAGATAGAGAGATTAGAATAGGTTACGTTGAGGTGCATGTGAGTGGTGAAGACTTTAGGGAGGTAAATTTCAAGCCATAGAAATATCTGGGTGAGGGCACGTGGGTGGCTCAACTGGTTGAGTATCTGACTCTTGGTTTCGGGCCAGGTCATGATCTGGGGGTTGTGGGATCGAGGCTGTGGTGGGGCTCCACGGTGGGCATGGAGCCTGCTTGAGATTCTCTCTCTCTCTCCCTCTGCCCCTCCCCCAACTCGAGTGCGTGCTTGCACATGCTATCTCTCAGATAGATAGATAGATAGATAGATAAATAAATAAATAAATAAATAAATAAATAAATAAATAAAATTCAAAACAAAAAAAAGAAAGAACTCTCTGGGTAAGGAGCAATTGGGACAAACGGAATACAGCAGAGGCTCAAGCAAAGGATGCCCACCATGTTAGAGAAACAGCAAGGAGGCCAGCGTGTTTGCATCAGAGTGAGGAAGGGGATAACAACAGAAATTGGGCCAGATTGGTGAAGGGGGTGACCAGGCAGGTCACAAAGGCCTGGTAGGCTGCTCTAAATTCTCCATAAACTTGCTCCAAGGTCCCAAAGGCCCCCAGACAGCCCCTTTTAACGTACTTGGGCCCCTGGCAGAACATGAGGGCAGCGATGCCAGCCCAGCCTGTTCGGCCAGAGGGGGGCTGTGGCGCTAAGGAATGGCCCCGTGCGCCTTGGCACTGAACCTGGCCGCCTGGAGTCAGGCTTGCAGTGTGGCCCTCACACAGAGAGGCCATGTGCCCAGGGCCTCTCCTCCCCAGTGCAGCCCTCAGCAGGGCTTCTGTCTTCCTCTAGCTCAGCTATGTCCTCCGTGCTGGGCACGAAGGAGATCCAGGAAGGCCCTGGCTGTGCTCTGGGTTGTTGGTGCTCTTTCCAGCCAATGCCATTACTGCTAATTGACCTTGATTGCTCACTCCCATCACTTGGAAACCCATTGCAGCCCCAAGTGTTCTCTGTGCCTCTGAAAAGTAAAAACTCACTTAGGCTTGAACTGAGCAATAATTATCTTGGCATTGTGAGGCCAGCCAGGCCCCTCCTCCTAGCCTATTACCTCTCTCCTCTTTCCAACTTGGGAAAGAAATATGAACCAATGTAAAAAAAAAAAAAAAAAAGTCATTTATTCTCCACTTTACAGGCTGCCCCTCAAATAGTTTGTTGAGGCCTTTTGAAAGCCACTCTCCTCACTCACATTCTGCTTAGAAGGTTGCTCTGTCTTTTCTTCTGCCATTGATTTTTGCATCTGGTTAGGATTGTTCGGTGCTCCTAAGGAATTAATAACAGATTAGCCAAAGTCTAACAAGCTGCAGCTCAGATAGCTGGGCTTACCTGGACAGACAGTCTGCACTCTGCTTCTCTTCCACTTCATGCCAGGAGAACGGGGGTGCCCCCAAGGGGAGTCTGGGCTGGAGCACAGCCTTGGGGTTCCTGGGCTTACTTGGCATTGCCAAGGAAGAGTGGGCAACTGCTCTGGGCTTGATCTTGGAGTCCTGAGGATTGAGTGCAGACCTCTGGAGGTAACCGGAAATCTATGGGGAATGGTGAATGGATGTGGTTTTGGAGCCAGACTTGAATTTGAATCCAAACTTAACTAGTCACGGGCTATGTGGCCCTTTGGCAAGTGTCCTGGTGTTTGGGGGCTACCAGGGTGTCCCCAGGGTGTCCCAAGAGAGCATCCAGCTGCAGATCATGCTGGGAAGGGGCTAAGGAGCGTGATAAAGGAAGCTAAGGAGGTACAAGTCTGGAGCCCGGGCCATCGCCTAACTAGAGAACAGAACCCTGAATGGGGAAAACAGGAAACCAGATCTCAATGTTCGGTCTGGGTCACTGAATATTCAGGTTCAGGCCAGGCTGCCATCAGGGTCCAAGAAGTTCTACTGGGCCCTTGGGTTCTGAGAAGGACTCTAACTGGGACACTGCAGTGCATGCAAACAAGCAACAGCACAGTGGCTAAGAGCAGGGACTGGGAGCCACACTTCCTAGGTCCAAATCCTGACGTGGCCACTCACTAGCTGTGTAAGCTCAGCCAAGTCTCTTAAGCTTTGTGCCTCAGATTCCTCATCTGTAAAATGGGACTAATCATTGTACCTCATGGAGTGATTGTTCAGATTAGTAAGTTAATATCTGTAAAGGGCTTAGAAAAGTGCCTGGCACCTGGTAGGTGCTATAGAGGGCTAACAAAAAGAAGAAGAAGAAGGAGGACGAGAGGGAGGGGGAGGGGAAGGGGAGAAGAAAGAAAGGAGAGAAGAAGGAAGGAAGGAAGGAGGGAAGGGAGGGAGGAAGGGAGGGAGGAAGGAAATGAAAGCGAGGGCTCACCTATCACAGAAATGTCATTGCACTTTCCCCTTCCTATCCACCTGCAGCACAAGTAAAAATTCCTCATGGCTTTACAAACGCAGGCATCCCCTCTAGTGCTTGGTGCTCCCCCATCAATCACCAAGTCTCTGTGCCCCTTCCACCACAGGCCCAGGCATCCCAGCTTCTCGTCCCCTGGACTACTGCACCAGCTCCCCTCCTAGCTGCTCTGTGCTCTCCGTCTCCAGTCTCGTATTCTCCAATCCACTCATCATACTTCCAGCAAAGTGATCCTCGTACATCACAAAGCTGGTCAGATGGCCCATCGGAAGCCATTTCACAGGGCTTCTCCCTTTATCTACAGGAGTCATTGAAACTTCCTGGCACACAAGGCCCTACTTGGTCCTCTACAGATTCCTGCAGCCTCATTTACTGCCCTCGGCCCCACTCTTTATACCCCAGCAACACTAAGCCGCCTGTTGTCACTCACAATGCACACATGCACACGTGCACATACACCATCCTTGCCCACACGCACGCACACACTCCATGATTCATTTGTTCTGTTCTCTCTGCCTGAAATATCCTCCCAGATTCCCCCACCTGCCCACACATTGCTTGGCTAGCAGCTAACTCCAGCCAGCACCTAAGACCTGGATGTCACTGTTTCCTAGGCTCCTTCCCTGAAGCCAGCAGTTGGATTAGACGATCTATATCCGTTTGGATGATTCTAGATAACAAATTCCTAAATTTCCATGTCTCGACCCAATCGAAGTTTATTTCTCATTCCAGGATAGTCCAATGTCGGTGTCCCGGTCCGCAAGCAGGCTTCCCTCACGTGGAAATCCAGGGCTGCCTCTTTTGGCTCCCTAACCCGTGGGATCTCAGGCTTCTGCATCCAGCTCGTGGAAGGGGTGAGAGGAACCAGAAGAGGCCCGGCCACTTCTTAAAAACCCCTGGCCGGAAGTGCTACCCCTCCTGTCTGCTCATTCCCTTGTGAAAATTAGTCCCAGGTGACTCCTGGATGAAGTACGGCCCCTGTGCTGCCCAGTGGACAGCCGGCCCTCGAAGCCCCAGGGCGGCTTCTTGGCCGCTTCCCGCCCCCCCCCCCCCCTGCCACCGCTCCCCGGCACCCTGTCCGTACACCGCCTCAGTTACCACAGTGTGTGGTGGCTACCATCTGTTTCCAGGCCCACCTCCCCCACCAGGCTGGAAGCCCCTGAGGGCAAAGGCCTCGTTCCTTGCACTTCTCCGCACCCAGCACCGGGTATGAGTGCTTAGTACTCAGTACTGTTGTTGCTTGAATGGATGTCCCAAGTCAGAAGCAGCTCCGTGAATGGGTGGGTCTGACACTGCAGGTTGAAGGCCCTCCTTGCAAACAGCTGAGCTAAACTGGAAGAGGCAGGGCCCGCCGGGACAGAGCATGAAGAGAGATCTCCCTTGGGAAAAATCAAACACAAGGAGAATGATTTGGCCCTTTGGGGAGGTTTGCAGTTTTACCTCATGATACTTCTCAGGGCCGAAAGGGCCCCAACTCTGAAAGCTCTCTTCGTAGCTAACACAAGGGGCCCACACCATATGCCAAGCCCTGTTCTAGCTGCTGTGCGCGCACTCCCTCATAAATCTCCATGATAACTCTGTTCTCTACGTGAGGAAAAAAAGTTAAAGATTCAGAAAAGTTAAATGCCACGATACTCTCTCTACCCACGGACTTACCTTCCATTTGTGGAGCCCCTAGACGGCCCAGGCAAGGATGGTTTCAGCCTATCTTCCAGAACTTCTGTCAGAGAATTAAGTTTAGGGAAATAGCAGAGATGTGGCTGCCTGGAGGCCAAAGCAGACATTTTGGAGGTTTCTGACCCTATCTGAACCTCAGGGCTCAGGGAACAGGCCGGGTGGCCTGAGAAATTTCCAGGATTATTCTTCACCTTAGCATTTTTAAGCTAAGAATCACTGAACTTTAACATTGATGTTTATGTTTTACAATGTCCTTTGGTGAAATTAAAAAACAGTACAGGTTGGAGCCAAGTAACAAATTGCAAGCCTCCAAGCCCATCTCAACATGACACTTGCGCGGAATTAACAGTGATAATATTATGACAGGAGACTGATCCCTCTGCACACACCGCCAGAGCTGAATACCCAGAGGCTGGCCGCGCAGAAACACAGCTCCACTCAGCCGTGCTCCACATCCCCTATGCTGGGCGTTTCCAGAGTCTTAACTGGATAACAACCGCGGCCCCTCCTGGGAAATCACTGCTTCGGAAATGTTTTACACTGATGACAAGAGAAACAGCTGTAATTTGTCATTATAGAAATATCCAATTATCAAGCCACCAAGTGAGGACGGCAGCTTCCCGCCCTTACTGCCATCAGTCTGGGCTCTGAGCTACACACCTGTCATAGCCGGAGGGGCCTGCCAGGTGACAGCCATGGAAGAGCCCGGCTTCTCTCGGGTGGTGGCGGGGGTGGGGGGGGGCGGGTAGCAGTCTGTGCCTCTGGCAGGAAGCAGGTGCCTCCAAGGCCGCCTCCTGATGCAAGTGCAGGAAGAACAGCGTATGAGCAACACCTGGCTGAACTGCCACCTCCTCCGGGAAGGCCACAGGAGTTACTCTTCCTCCTTGGCTTTGCCACCAGAGGATGGAGTGGACAGTGAGAAGCGAAGGGGCTGAGTCTTTGAAGCCAGGCAGGCCTGGGTTCAATGTGTGTCCCCAGGATATCCTAGCTGTGTGCCCTGTGAGGCTCACTGGGGACAGAATCTTCCATGGATGGAGTGGAATGTACTAGGGAAGGAGAAAACAAATGGAAAACAACTGAATCCGATACAAAGGTGATGAGCCAGCATTTATAGGTACCAAGCATTTTACATGTTTTAATACATTTTTATCCTCACAACAACCCTACACAGTGGGTGCTATTATTATATCTATTTTATAGTTAGGGAAACTGAGGCAAAGGAAGATTAAGGAATTCAACCAAGGACACCTGGCTATGAGGGACAGACATGGGATCTGCACCCAGCAGTCTGGTTCAGGTGTTGAGCTCCTCATGTTTTGTGGTCCTCATAGCAAGTATTACTGCTATGTCCCGGGTCCTGTAAGTTCTTTATATGTATTACGTCATTTAATCCTCATAATATAATATCTCAGATGTGTACAGATGAGTAAACTGAGGCCCAGAAAGGTTGAGTAACTTACCCAAGTTCACACAGCTACTAAGTAGCAGAGTCAGAGCTCAAATCCTGGCCTTCTGGCACAATCTGGATACCGAGCCACCGTCTAGCTACACATACTACACTGTGGTTCCTTGATTACTTTCTATGCACATTTGCTTTTAATTAATTCACCCAATAACTCCTGAGAAAGATACTGTTATTAACTCCAATTTATAAAGTGAGAAGGTGAAGATCATAGAACCTAAGCAGATTACAGTCAGTAATTGAGGATCCAGGATTCACATCCAGATGCTGTCTGGAACCCTCTCTGCTGCAGTAACCTCCTACCCTAACCCAATGCCAGCTCCTATGCAGAACATGTGAATTTGAATTCAGTTGAGCTGAAGTGTGAATGAGCTGCTCAGCACCTGGTTCAAATGCCACCTCCTTCAGGATGGCCTCCCTCAATCTCTTCTTCCTCTGTTTAATCTCAGACCTGGTTTTTGTACCCAGAATAGCTCTTGGTCACTTCTATGGGCAATCTTGCTGTGATGGAGAGAAATCTATGCAGAGAAGTTAAATGTGGTGACATTGGAGTCTTCCCCAACAAGTGGTTAGACAACAGGTGGCAAAGCTAGATTACCCTGCAGAAAAGTTCCTGGTTGACAAGCACCAACAACAGGTTTTTTTAGAGCCCCATTCCTGAGCATGAGCAGATATGCAGGGATCACCAGGCTCCTCAGGGAAGTTTCCAGCATGAAGGACAGAGACCAAAAGAACCAAGGGGGCAGGGGTGCAACCTGAAGGAAACAGACTATCCAAGATGAACAACCTTAAAATAACCTCAGCATCCTCAGAGATGTGAAAGAATACGTTATATCCAAGAAACAAGAAAAGGATGTTATAAAAGGGGAGTGGGACATTTGAAAACAAGGGAGAGCTTTAGGGAATTAAAAACATGGAAGCAGAATTGAGAAACTCAGTAGTAAGTTTGAAGGGCTGAGGAAATCTCCTCGAATGATGGAAAAGAAGAAAACAAGGTAATTTAAAAACCAGTTCAGTGGTTCCAACGTCTGAGTAATAGGAATTCCAGAAACAGAAAAACCTATAGTACCAATTCAAGATCGTCCAGATCTATAGGCCATGAGTCTCCAGATCAAAAGGGACACTGAGTACCCAGAAAAATGGATAAAAATACCTAAACCAAGGCACATCAATGTGAAATTTCAAAACATGGGACAAACAGAAGAGGCTATACGTTTCCAGAGGGTGGGTGGGAAGAAAGAAGGAAAGGGCCAGTATACACAGAATTAGGAGTTAGAACAGTTGTCAACTTCTCAAAAATAACTAAATTCTAATGGTTAGGAGTAATAATCTAATAAATAACTTCTCAATAACAAATAAGAAATAGAACTAATAAATAACTTCTTAAAAATAGCTAGAAGCTAGAAGGCAACAGAAGCGTGCCTTCAAAATTCTGAGGGATAATAATTACAGAAGGGCAAGGTCTCAAAAAATGTATATCCCACACCCTGTTTCTCAGGAAGCTACTGATGATGCGCTGCTCCTTCAGTATAAACCGAAAAAGAGGAAGAACGGAACACAGGAAAGAGGAGATCCAATGCAGTAGAGAGGAGAAGGGAATTCCCACTTTGATGCTGAAGGGACATCTCAGGACAACAGCCAATGCACCAACCAGGGAAAGAAACCATCCACCCCCAGCAGTCCAGAGGCCATGGAAAAACTCCTTCAAGAAGATAAATTGATAGACTATCTGATGTGAATGAAAGGTAACATGGACAAACTTTGGAGAGCTTGGGGTTGAACTGGTGATAAGTACATGGAATATCCAACACACATACAAACAAAAGACAAATTTAACTCCAGGGAAAATAAAAGACTGTTCAGGAAAGGAAAAGCAATCAAAATTTGCTTTGAAGGCTCAGACCTGAATAGCATACATGGTCATGATATTGTAAGCACTGACTATTGATCTAAGTAAAACTGTAGTTGTGCCGGGAGGATGGGAAGGTGGCAGGGTGCATGTGTTTGGCATGACAAGAGAAAGAAAAGGAGCTAAGCCCGACTTTCCCATAGTGGGAGGGAAGTAAACAGATGAAGCATAAAACAAATACCCGCAAAAAAGTAACAATACAAACATATGGTGGGAAATAAGGTGATAAGGACTAAAATAAATCTAGAAAAGCTGAAAATGGTTACCTCTGTGGAGGGGAAATGGGGGAGGTAACTGAAGACTGCTTTTTGTCTTAGCAAACCTTGTAGAACCAGCTGAGTCTGGTCCTTTAAAATACATGGTTGTTTATAATTTCATATATATGTAATGTATATTTTTGTACATGTATAATTTTGACAGAAATTAAAACTTAAAAAGTTTTCCCTGGCTTTGTAGTGGGAACTGTAAGAACAGGGTGGTGTTCTCTGCAAAAACCCGGCCCATTTATGCTTTGGCAGTGAAATAGATGGCTAGTATCATACTGCTGCTGTTCTGTACCACCATAGAGTTTATTCGCGCATTTGTTTGACAAAAATTAATCAAGGCCCCACTATATGAAGGCAGTTTCACGTCCATTATCTCTGATAATCTGGCTTTTAGAAATTAGAGGGAAGTAATGTGGGCTCATGGCTCCCTTTCTAATCAAGTCCACACAGGGGCTACTGACTCACCTGGGAGGGAGCAGGTAGGGTCTGGGCCTGTGCTGGGGGTAGAAGAAACAGAGGCCGGTCTTCCCCTCTGGGTGGCAATGGATACTCCTCTGGTATGTCTAAAATAAGTCACCTCACCACCTAAAGATTAGTTTCTTTCCAAATTAAGTCTCACCCACAAGATAAAACTCGTATTTCCCCTGTTAATGGGGTACATGAGAGAATGGGGAGGGATGAGGAATAGTGTCTGTTCTCTCTTTTGTGGAATATTTGTGACCCGGGGAAAGTATGTAGTTGAAGTTCTACCCCTCCCTAATGAGCGGGGAAGGAATCTACATAGCAGAGTTGGGTCATATGAAATATGCCCTCCCTGAGCATGTCCTGCTCACTGTAAGTCACCAGAAATTTGGGGGCAGCTCTCCTTTCCTGTCACAGAGAGCCTGTGTCATCTCCTCTACTTGGGAAGCAATTCTGACCTCCTTAGCAATGTCATCTTTCACGTGAGAAGGGGTAAGCTATATGCCAAAGCACCACTGAGATTGCCTTGGGATCAAGGTGCATGAAGGCATGACCCCAGTGGCTCCCCAAGCTAAGAAGAAAGGGTCATCAGGTGCCTGTCTCAGTGGGGCCATCTACTGCACCATGGAGGAAGGAGGAAAGGAGAAAGGGAAAGAGACAGGTTCAAAGTGGAGACAATTAGGAACTCTCCCTCTGCGGACTATTTAATATCACACTTGGCTTTCCATCACTCCTCTTCATTATAGATTTTCTGAATCACAGCCCAGACAGAGGGGGTACTACTCCGCCCTGAGATTGTTTGTTGCACTTGCGCCTTGTATAAACCACATTTCAGAGCCAAAAGATGAGCTAATATTCTACTTCAGTGTAAGTAGTAAAAAGCAAATAACTTTGGGCATGAGAACCAGGAAATAAGAAGAGAAGTTTAATGCTCTCATAGAGAAGCAAACATTTGCACTTATTAATATCCTGCAACCCACGTTGCCATGAATAGTTCCTTCTTCTTTTATTCTGTGGCTTTGTCTAACACAGTGATATATTGCCACCCTTTCAAAATCCTGACACAGATGACATTGAAGCAAATTATGTACCTCAGCCAGATTTCTCAGTTGAAATGGAGATAGCTGATGTGTACATTTTTCCATCTAATTAACATTCCACAGTTTGAATAGCTGTTATCATGCCCTGGGTCCCCATGAATGGGGGAATAGATAGAAAGATCCATAAACAGCTTGGCTTGCATAGAATGAGATTTTTCTCCAGACAAAGAGAAAATGGAATGAATCATTGTCATCTGGATGGTAGCAGCCATCGGAGACTAACACAAGCACACTCCCCTGTGAGCCGAACACAAGTGTGTTGCCCAGCACCAGCAGCCATCTCTGGAGGATCTTGGCCCACTCGCAGCCTCTGTATTTGGCTACAAAAATTTTTTCACCCAGGTCTTTGCTTACACTGTGTTATGGTGTCCAAAAATCTGTCCCAAATTTTCTGATACTCCTCCACTCAACAGGTGTAAATTAATTCTCCTCTCCTTGTACTTAGTGATTCAGTTCCAACAAACGGAATATGGCAGAAATGATGGTATGTAACTTCTGAGACTAGGTCAAAAAATGCATTTCTCTCTCTCTCTCTCTCTCTCTTTCTCACTCTGCAGAAAACCAGTTGCCATTGCAAGAGGTCACTCATAAAATTCCACGGAGAGTAACTGAAGCCTCCTGCCAACAGCCATGGGGATGAACCATCCTGGAAGTGGATCCCCAGCCCCAGACAAGCCTTCAGATGAGACCACAGCCCTAGCCAACATGACTGCAACCTCCTGAGAGACCCTGAGCCAGACCCACGCAGCTAAGTTGCTCCTGAATTCCTGACTCTCAGAAACTGTGATGTAATGTTTATTGCTTGAAGCTGCCAAATTTGGGGCTGATACTATGCAACAACAGATAACTAATACACACTATGATTTCTCTTGATTTTCATCACCATATTTGTGGGAAAAAAATTTTTTTCTTCCTAATATTCAAAGGCCAAGATGACTATAGCTGCCACAGCAAAACTCCAAAGTCACTGCAAAGTGAGGGGATCAGAAGCTTGCTCGGGCCTTCCACAAGCCAGCCAGTTCTCTGGGAACTGCACAACTTGCTGGAAAAGGACACAGAGAAATTGAAGGAAAATGTCTAGGACATGCCTCAGGCCACTCATCACTCACTCCCTCTTTCCTCCACATAAGTGGTGTCACCTCTTGCAGACCTCACCGTGTTCTGCAGCCTCTCTCATCAGCTGTGTGCATGCTCTTGGCCCCCTGCGTAACTCCTCGTACACCAGTCTCCCCCCCCGCCCCAGAAACCCATAGCTGGCATACTGGTGGTCACATCTGCAGAGCCTGGCCCATGCCAGGTCCTGTGCCATCTTGGGCCAGGACACATAGTGTCAGAGGTCCCTTGGTGCTTTCAAAGCGAGGTGGACATGGAAACCCCCATAAGTGGAGTAACTACAAATGAGCAGAGTGGTTAAAGTCTCCATTTTGGACCTAGACAGAAATAGGTTTGATTCCAGAATCCACTGTTGACTAGCTAATTGACTTTGGACAAGATAAGCAACTAATACTTGGCTTCCTCCTCTCTAAAATGGGAGCATGCCATTGCCTACCTTAAATAGGATTACGTTAAATCTATGTTACATCTTCATACAGGGCCTGGCGCCTTACTCAGTAAATGTTGCCATTCAGACCAGGAGTAGAAGGCTTGATATCGCAAGCTTGGAATCCCCTTCCCCCCCTGTGCAATTACTTCATTCCAGCTCATTGTAGATGCTGGGGATTCCTCATACCCGCTGTGGGTGGTTTGGGGTGGTGGTGTTTTTCCCCTGCTCTTTTACCTGTTCTTACCTGTTTTCCATCAGCTCTGGCCATGGCTTCTGGCTCCTGCCCTGACTCCTAGCCCATTGTTAGGCCCCAGGGGTGCTGTGCCCTTGCTGGTATCTGCTCACACCTACCCTCCAACACCCTTGTCTCTCCCTGCCCAGCCCCAACTGACCTCTGGTACATGAATGGGAGTTCGACACCCCTACCACGACACGTCTCCATGCATCTTCAAAAGGTTTCCTGTCTGTTTCGTCTTAGGAGGAAAGAAGGAACCTAGTCCCCTCTTTTCGTTCAGGGAACTGCCTTTTCTGGGGAAAACTAGCTGAGGTAATTTATGTGCCCTGCTTAATTACTTCACTCCTAGACTCCCAACTAAGTTGCCCTAGCAACACCCAGCCACTGGCCACTGTCACCAGGTGCTTCTGTAAGAGAGTTCTTCTGGCTGTGTTATAAAGTCTTTTTTTTGGTCGCCTTGGTACAGAAAAGAGTAAGTTAAACAGGACTCTGAACGATATATAAACCAGTTTTATGCACCCCGCTGCTCAGCTTTGCCTCCATTTTCCTGGGTAGGTAGTGTGGTATTCCTTCCGCACTTCGATTTAGAAACCACAGTGTTTCAGAGCACATCTTTAGAGTCGGCTGGATGTTCTAGCTGTGGGACACTGGGAATAGTATTTAACCCTGCTGTGCCTCAGATTCTTCATCTGTAAAATGGGGGTGATATTACCCCCCTAGATAATGCACAGTACTTGGCATATAATACACGTTCAGCGCTGGCTGCTATGATTATGAGTAATCTCAGATGGGAAAACAACAGCCGACTTGGCAAATGACCCTACGGCAGAGTCACGTGACTGAAACGCGCAGTCTACCTCGGGAATTCTACAAACTGTGCCCCTCCTCTCCCTCCCTGTTCCCCTGGCTGCCTCCCACCCTGGGTCCTATCCCCACTCCCACCACATGTAAGCTCCATGGGGGCAAGAGTTTTTATCCATTTCGTTCACTACTGTATCCCAGCACCTAGAACAGCGCTTGGCTTGTAACAGGTGTTCAATGAACATTTGTTTGATAAATGAAGGTTTGCAGAGTTGTCTTGTGCATACCGCCTCCCTTAGGAACTTTGTGTGCTGAGATATGGGAATTCCTGCGTCCCTAGCCTTACACATCTTAATAGCTCACCAACCCCTAACAGCTGCTAAGCCTTGTCTTTGTAGAAGTCCAGGTCTAAGCAAAATCTCAAGTGTGACATCTAAGCCCATCCTAAGTGGTCATTTCATTGCCAAAACTGTCCTATGATAAATCTCCTGAACTTATTTCTTTACAATTGAAGTTACAGCCGCAACAGGAAAACTAAAATGACATCCGAATCCTCAAGACGTGGTGTGAGCTAGGAGGCAGAAGTGGAAGGAGGTGCTCTCACTGTGCCATTCTTAGGGGTTTTTTTCTCTCTCCAACCCAGTAGATCTGTTCTAAGCAGGGATCCTTCTAAGGGGGAGAGGGGGAAGGAATGTCCAAACCAAAAGGAGAGAGCTTGTCCGGGGTGTGAAGAGGGCGCAGATCCAGGGCCAGAGCCAGAGCCTGCCTGCACCTGGGGTCAAGAAACCAGAATTTTAAAGGAGGCCAGAGAATCAAAGCTGTGTATTTGGAGCAAACAGAGGAAAAAGCCACAAGTAGAGGTAACAATGCATTCATTGCCAAAGCGATCGGGAAAGTGGGAAGGGCTACCCCTACAGATTACAAGGATGTTCCCGAATAGGCATCTTTGGAAGGCCCAGATTCTATCTCCCAAACCTGGGTCTTCTGTTATAAATAAGAAGAGCTTTATGAATACAGAGGGAGCTTCTGCCTCATACCAAGGCCAACTTCTTGTGATCTAGCCCATGTCCTTCCAAATTTTCACTTTGGGAGCAAAGTCGAGAGGACCCCAATATTAATTAGCAGTGCTGCCTGGGGCATGTACCACCTGGGGGTGACCCTCCCTGACCTCTGTGAAGGGTCATTCCACAGAGGGGAAATTAGCTCTGTCCTGCCCAGTGCCTGGTGCCCTTGAACTTGATCTGGGAAGCCACCTATTCCTGCTGGGGGAGTCCCACGGCCCAGGCAGGTGCATCTGAGCTGAATGTCAAAGAACAGCAGCCAAGCACACCCAGGCTTCCCATGCTCCTCTATCCCCACCCACCTCTTTAGAACCCAGGTTTTGTCCCCTAGAGTCACAGCCCATGCCACCATCCAGTGAAAACTCCTACTTATAAGATCGTGAAACTGAGATTCACAGAGAGGGTCTGACCCATGTCACACACCACATCCATGGGCAAGCTCCTGACTCCTGGTCTCAGGTTCTCTTTCCATTGCTCCCAGACTCCACACTGAGGCTCCTGGGACCTGACCATGAATGCCCTGCTCTGAGTGCCCAGGGGTATAGTGGGGCACGTCTCCCCTCAACTCCAGCCCCTCCGGGGGCAACCAGCATGGTGGGGAAAACTTGAGATTAACTGTCAAAAGACTGAATTTAGTCACCAGCACCACCTCTCACTACCTGTGGGATGGAGGCAACTCACCTACCCTCTCTGATCTACGGTGGGAATAACTGTAGGGTGGAAATAACACTGACGAAGTTGTTTGGAGGACTCAGTGAAAAATGTGTAAAAATGTTCTGCGTATTCAAAAGTCATAATGTGATTTTTCTTTTCCTCCCTGCGCTTTTCAGGATTTCCCGAATTTTCTATGCTGATTTTAAAAGAAAGAAAGGACTATACATAACTTTAAAAATGAAAAATATGAAAAATTGTTTTAAAGAAACAGTACCTTTTACTTCTGAAATTGGCAAAACTGTCGATTCTTACTCTAATGTTGAAGGGTACAGTGAGATGAGCATTCTCATGCTCTGCTAGTGGGAAAATAAATTGGAATTAACTTTCTGGAAAATTATTTGGCAACAGGCATCAAGAGGCTTTTAAAGTTTATATCTCTTGGGGTGCCTGCCTGGCTCAGCCAGTGGAGCGTGTGACGATTGATTTTGGGGTTGTGAGTTCTAGCCCCACATTGGGGGTACAGATTACTTAAAAATAAAATCTTTTAAAAAGAGAGAGAGAGTTTCTATCTCTTGACCCAATAATTCCACTTTTCAGAATCTATGTAAAGAAAATTACCAACTATACAGTAAAAAAATAATCATGAGGGCAGTCTGTGGCAGAATTTCTTTCTTAGGGGCACCTGGGTGGCTCAGTCAGTTGAGTGTCTGCCTGCAGCTCAGGTCATGATCCCGGGGTCCTGGGATCGAGCCCCACATTGGGATCCCTGCTCCGCGGGAAGCCTGCTTCTCCCTCTCCCTGCTGCTCTCCCTGCTTGTGCTCTCTCTCTTTCCCTCTCTCTCTCAAATAATTAAAATATTTAAAAAAAAAAGAAACCTCATTTAAAAAATTTCTTTCTTAAATATACCTAAAAACTGGAAACAACTTGTCACCAAATGAGAAATTGTTACATAACTGTGGTACTCCTTACAATAGAATATCCTGAAGCCCCTACAAGTCAACTCTTCAAAGAATATTTAATGAGCTGAGCAAATAGTCATAATATAATATAAAGTAAAACAAATAGAATATTAAACTGTATATATAATAAACACCTATCTTTTAAAATACAGAGAGAGACACAGAGAAAGAAAGAAAAAAACATAAAAACATTAACAGTGTTGCCTCTGGGTGATGGGCTTATGGGTTTCATTTTTCTCTTTATGGTCTTTTTTTTGCATTTTAAAATTAATTACAATGAGCTTGTGTTCTTTTACAACTGAAAATGCTATTACAAATAAATAGGCAAATAAATAAAGTCGTATGTTTTTGCATTCCGTTTTGTTGCTCTGGTAGTACTTTTTTTTTTAAAGATTTATTTATTTATTTGACACAGAGAGAGAGACAGCCAGAGAGGGAACACAAGCAGGGGGAATGGGAGAGGGAGAAGCAGGCTTCCCGTGGAGCAGGGAGCCCGATGTGGGGCTTGAACCCAGGACCCTGGGATCATGACCTGAGCCGAAGGCAGACGATTAACGACTGAGCCACCCAGGCGCCCCTGTTGTAGTAATTATTTACACTTATCTGTATCAAACCTTCTCTCGTTAGTGGTTAGAAGTTTTTATTAACTTTTTATATCTCTAACTGGTTTTAGTGCTTGCTTCTTTCAAATCCCAAATTCCCTATTTTACTTTCTTGCTGTGATTCATTTTCATGTAATTTGGAGACATTTTTTGAGTCATTCTTATAGAAAAGGTACTTGGATGGTACCTTTTCTTGGCTTCTGGAGATCAGAGAATGCTGTCTTACATTGGTGACAATGTGGCTGGGTGTCTTAGTTCATTTGGGTGATCTCAGGGTCGTGAGATCGAGCCCCACTTCGGGCTCCAAGCAGGGCAGAGTCTGCTTGAGATTCTCTTTCCCTCTCCTTCTGCCCTTCCTGCTCATGCTCTCTCTCTCTCTCTCAAATAAATAAGTCTTTTTAAAAAATTATTTCTCAACAGTTTTAGACGCTGGGAAGTCCAAGAGCAAGGTGCTGATAGATTCCATGTCTGGTGAGGGCCCACTTCCTGGCCCATATAACCTCACATGGTGGAAAGGGGAGGGAACTCTCTGCGGTCTCTCTTTAAGGGCACTAATCCCATTCATGAGAACTCCACTCTCGTGAACGAATCACCTTCCAAAGGCCCCACCTCCAAATAGCATCTCATTGGGGATTACGTTTCAATACATGACTGGGGTAGGGGTGAGCACCCAAACATTCAGTCCATAGCACTGGGTAAAAGTTTTCTATTTCTGTAGATATCCTATTGCTAACTTCTAGAATGTATTGTTTCAGAGAAGAAACCTAATACTAGTCAGATTCCTCAAAAGTATCCTTAGTTTGTCAGCTTATTTGCCTGTAGGACTCCTACATCCTTAAAAGTAAATCATCGTAAAATTGTTATTGATCCTAAAACACAAGCATCAGGAGGCAAGGCAACAGCCAAAGCCCAGCTCACAGGGTAAGCTTCCATAAAAGGTTTTAGAGACCAAACCCTTCTCTTCACTGGCCAGCCCTCCACATTCCACGCCGAGAGCAGACCCAGCTCTTCCCACAAAGCAGCCTCCATTGTACCTTTCCACTTAGCCTCCTCCTCCCCAATTCCAGGCAAAACCAAGGTTAGAAAACTGCTGGTTGCCATTAACATTTTTTCTATCACACATTCGTGCAATTGAATGACGCAGGTGGGCGTGCACAATTTGGGCATTTAGGCATTATTTTGCACACACAAAGAAAATGTGACTCTACTAAATCCACTTCTCTATATCATGCTTTTAGTTAGCGCACCTAACTGGCAGTCCCTCTAGGTTATCTCTAGGTTGATATAGATACAGCTCACTTTTTCTAGGCTGCATAATGATTCAAATTACCCATATATTGCAATCTGTTCAAGGGTCCCTGTCCTGATGGATATTTAAGTGACCATTTGTTATCCTTATGTGTAGCTTCGTTTTATTGTCTTTGTTTGCTGACACAACAAAAATGCTGCAGTAAACACATTTGTAGACATAACCTTATTTTTTTTTAATTCTTGAATTTCTACAGGATAAATCCTCAAAAATATAATTGTTCCATCGTGAGCATTTTTTTCTTTCTGTAACTGCTCTCTCTATTCGCATTTCTACCAGTATTATAAGTGCCCTTTCCCCAGCAAAAACCTCTACTAAGTATCACCTCTGTTTAATTTTTCCCAGCATGACGTGCGAGAAGCTGGATGGATCTCATGACCCCTTTGATTTGCACTGCACTAGCGTCTTCCACATGGTGTTTGGACTCCCTTTTGGATGAATTGTCTATTCATATCCTTCGCCTATTTTCCAACTGGGATGTCTTTCTTTCAGTTTGTAGAGGTATTTAAAGATTTTAAATGTTAATCTTTTATCTCTTTATACACTGCAACTTCTTCTTAGTTTATCACTTGCCTTTTGGCTTCATTTATGGACCACTTTTCCTTACAATTTTCTAAGGTTTCGACAAGTAAATATGGCTATCTTTTCCATGATAGCTTCTACAAGTCTACCGTCTCAGTTCAAAGATCTCCCATACCACTAGGAGATTTGTATGTTCTCCTAGATTTTGCTCTTATACTATTTTGTCCATTTCTTACATTTAAATCTTTAATCCATCTGGAATTTATTTTGGTATGTAGAGGGAGTTAAAGCTCTCTTCATTTCCTTCTGCATGGATAGGGTCAGTTAGCGAGCGTGATATAATACACGGAGCCATTCTTTTTCACACCTGGACTAGCTTCCTAGGTGTGTTGCATGTGCAGTCGCCCAGGACCTCACACTCAGAAGGGCCCTGCATGCCTGGTTTAATGCTCTGCTCTCGCCATCTTGAAATTCTTAACAATGTGATCTTCCAGCTTGTGTTTTATAAGTGAATTCCAATGGGGCACTGAGCAGGGGGATTTTCTATCCTATCTCCTACTGCCTCTCTGCTTCCTTGGGATGGTACCAGGCCTCCAGCTCCCCAGCCCCCTGGTGCCTTGGTCCCTGCCCATCTTCTCCCTCCCCGCTTTAGCCCCTTCTCAGTCTTACAAAGACTCAAGAAATTTAGCCATATGCACCCTTTCTGAAAAAGATACTGGAGGATATAGTCCACCCAAACTAGAGAGTAAATCAAGAGAAGGGAAGATATTGAGTTCTAGAAGCAAAGACCCAATACGGGAGTGAAGAAAAGGGTGTTCTGTGAAGGTTCGGCTGGCCTCGAGGCCTGCAGAACAACCAGCAAAAACCAGAGCAGGCGGACCAAGGCCGGTGGGAGGGGACGTGTCCAGGGAAAGAAATGAAATGCCTAGATCCCTATTTGCTTGACCTTACCGAGAGGGGTTTTACAGCCGTGTGGAAGAATTGGGGGAAAAACTGGGGACACGTTCACCAAAAAATCCTAGCAACTGAGAAAATAAGATAATCATTAACTCCAGGCATAAGAGAATGCCATATGAGGAAAGAAATGTATTCATAGGTTACTTCTTGGCCAGCCGTAATATAATTAAATGGTCACAGAGAAGGTAAGTATTGAATGTTGATATAACTATCCTGGGAGGATGATAAAGGAGAAAAGTTTGAGGGAGAAGGCAAAAGAGGAATAAGAGAACTAAAGACTTATCTTTATCTTCCACAATGGAAAGTGAATACGGAAAGTCTCAAATCGAAAGTTTAAGAAACAGCGGTTCGTAAGCATGTTTTTCAGAAATCTGGAGATAAATACCAATGGAAATAGCTAGAGTTAAATGTCTCTGGGGAGAAGAAGTCAGGCATAGGGGCGGGGCATAAAACTATTGCTTTTTATACCCTACAGTACTCTTTATTTGTAGAAGCAGATCCTTGGTCCGCCTGCTCTGGTTTTTGCTGGTTGTTCTGTAGGCCTCGAGGCCAGGCGAACCTTCACAGAACACCCTTTTCCTCACTCCCGTATTGGGTCTTTGCTTCTAGAACTCAATATCTTCCCTTCTCTTGATTTACTCTCTAGTTTGGGTGGACTATATCCTCCAGTATCTTTTTCAGAAAGGGTGCATATGGCTAAATTTCCTGAGTCCTTGTAAGACTGAGAAGGGGCTAAAGCGGGGAGGGAGAAGATGGGCATTTAAACTACATATTTGTTAGCCTTTTTAAAAGTAAAAGTTAAATTTTTAAAAAAGTAACAGGCAGTGGGAAGTCAGGACGTGCCCTACTTTACATGGGTGAGAAGGGTCTTGTCCTCCAAGGCAGGTCTTTACTGCCCAGCCTGGTGTGGCTTCCATGCTGGCACTTCGGTACTGGTAGAAGCAGATCCGTTTCGTTTCAACCCTATGAAACCATCAAAGAATTGGACAATCCAAAGACACTTAATCTCTAATTCCAGGATTTTAAAAAAAAAAATTTGTAAAATGGTTGGGTTTTTTTTTTATACTTTTCATAACAGTTCCTGATCCACTTCTTAATCTTCGAGTTTTCACACCTGTTCTCACCTTTTCCATCTCTTTCAACTCAAAATGTTTTCTTTAAATTCTGGGAAATCTTTTCAGATTTGACCTCTGCTCCAAAGACAGAATTTTCCTCTGCTTTCAGCACTTTCTCAGTGTCTCAGAAATGGCCTAGGACTTTTTAGCCCTGAGAGTCAAAGTTAAAGAAAGTGCAGGGTCTTTCCTTAAACCAGAAGCAAGAAAACCAGGATTATAAAGAGCGAGCACCGATGGCAATTGAAATCCAGCTCAAGAGAATGTCCGCATTGGACGTAGGTAGTTATATTTATTTAAATGTTAATTCTGAATTACCATTTTGTGTATATTTAGTAACAATTTAATTATTTTAATACAGGATTTTGATGGGGGAAAGTGTAAGTGACTAAACCAGTGGCTTTCAATCACCCAGGAAGTTTCTAAAAATACTGATGCCTGGGTGGGTCCCCCCTGCAAAGATTCTAATTTAATCTGAACATAGCATAGGTGTAGGAAATTTTTTTTTTAACTCCCCTTGTTATTCTGGCATGCAGCCAATTTTGGGTACCACGACACTAAATTGTGTCCCAGGTGTTCTCGCTCAGTTAAAATGTCCAAGAAAATTATCTAATTAAGTAACCATAATCCAGGTAAATTCACCTTGTGGCAAATGCCTATATGGCATATGAATTCCTGGAGGAAATAACCAGTGGCTCTTGCAGATTTAAACCTCAAAGTGAGAGCAGCTATCACACAGGCATCCCTAAGCCTTCTCCTCAGTTTGCGATAGATTCCCAAAATGGCATGTCAACGGTAGCATGGCTGACCTGTTACTCTACCTCATTTGGGCCTCCTTCTGCACAGACAATGCTCCTTTCTTGTCAAGTGGTTTGTTTGAACTACAACATTGCCCATTGCAGAGCCACCCTGCTTGCCCACACAACCAGCTTCTCTGCACTCTTTAATCAAAGAACTAGCTGCTCCGAACATGGTTAACCCTAAGTCCTTTTGTTCTGGTCTGGCACCTTGGATGAACAAAGGTTTCATGGAGCCCATTCCCTATGTGGAATCGGAGGATGCTTTGTGAGCATATGTGAAATGCCTCTTCAGCAACTGCAATGGCATCTGTCTCCTGAGATAAGCACGTGTTTGGACGGGATGAATCCAGTCCCTCAGCTGAGATCTGGAATTGGTGATTACAGTCAGCAGTTGGTGCCTATTAGTGAAGCAGGTGAGGCGCCTGTTGAAAGGGGTTGGGGTGGGGGTCTGCTGAACCAAGAGTCACAGGTAGAGGTACGTAGAGCACCTCTGAACTGCAGATAGTCAAGGGATAGGTGCCAGTGCACTGATCTGGAGCCCAGGTAGAAGAAGCCAGACTGGCATGGGGCCACATTGGCCTGACTCCCAGAACAGAATCACCACTGGACCTCCTAGGAATGCAAGGGTGGGTGCAGGGAATATGAGAAGGAGCCAGGGAGAAAAGAAAGCCATGATCATCCTCCTATAGATGATCAGCACTCCAGGGTAATTGCTGGAGGAGCAAGGAAAAAAAAAAAAAGACCAGGAGCATCTCTGGGGCCATTATGTCTCAGCCAAAGGCCTCCAAGATCAGGAAGCGGACCCTTGTGAAATGCCCCAGTCCTAAGCCAAAGCCGTCAACTCCAGCCACAGCCTACAGCTCCGATGCTGTTCATACCCAGGTAGGATGTCCCAAGCTGCTCCATACCCATTTTGAGTGCAGTCAGGCCATTGTGCAGGAGCCCAGCTCAGACCTGAGCAATAGGGAACACACTCAAAAGGCCCCATGAGTCTTGGCCTGGCAGAGGAAGGAAACCATCAGTGGGTAATGACTATAATCAGAACTAAAGTGGAAACAGACGGGCATGCCTATTTCGCCCTTTGAAGGCTGGACCAGTTTCTAATTTTCCTTGTTATACTAAAGAACCAACACTTTTGAGCCAATGTGTGAGATGGAACATGGGTGCAAACTCCATCTTAATTATTAATGAAAAATGTGAATTGTTATCCTCCTCCATATATGTCTAAAATAATCCTGATCTGTGTATATTAGAGAGTCAAACCCAGTCCCCCTAAACCAGTCCCTTTATTTCCACAAATCCCTTGAGCAAGGCCAAAAGCTCCAGAAAAAATACTGTTCTTTTCCTTCAAGGTTCTAAGTGTTGAGAAATCTCTAATCTGCAACAGATATTGAACAGAATCACAGAGCTATGGGCTATTAGACCTGAGTTCATCAAACATTTACTGAACACCTACTTTAGGAAGTAGATACTAGGAACTGAGGTTAGAAATAAATCATACCCAGTGCCTGCTTCCAGAGGCTCTCTGAGAAAGGAAGGTCATAAATCGATCATTTTGATACAATATAATGTATGCAAACCAGAGTGATATGAACAACTGATAGAAGGATTGGCCCTGCACGAGGGAGGGAGGAGAGAGTCAGCAAAGGCTTCATGGAAGAAGTAGCCCTTGAGCCTAACAATGAAGAAAGCAAAATAAAAGTTGAAATGTTAGCAGTGTTATTTTTATAAAACGAAATAAGGTCATTCTTTTTTAGAGCATAATAGAAAAATAATAAATAGTTGGGAAAGTAAACTTCTCCCACCCCAGCTCAACAATTATTTGAACAGGAAAACAAGATGGCAGAAGGTTAAGAGGAATGGCAGCAACATCAGAAACCATGCAAAAATGACCAGTTCATCACTGGTGATGGCCAGAAGGGTGAGATCAGTATAGAGGAGAGATGTCTGTGGGTCAAACGAGCCTAGCTTACATCTAAGAAACTACAGTAAAACAGTAGCTGTCAAGGCTTGGAGGTGGGGATGTGCAACTGTGTGGAGAGCGGGAGGATGTAGGCCGCAGAAGAGCTCATGTGAGTCCCCAGGACTCCACAAGGGAGGGTGCCTGGGGAAGAGGCCTAGTCATTTCACTGTATGTCCTTTGTAAGACAGGGAAGGAAGGAACCTGCTGAGAGCAAGCATGTTTTGTTAGAGTGTGGTGGTTGTGAATCTAAGGCCATAGTTCAAGTACAAAGAAACAGGACTTCACTTTTCCATAACTCAATTTCTTTTTAGGTCCCATTCCACCGAGGTGCCCTTCTTCTTTTTCCCAGAGTTATTACAGAGAGCCAGGGCATTGGAGTGGGGGTGGTGATCTGGTCTTCAGTTATTATCTACCCACACTGATACAAGCTCAGATGTGTTTTTTGTTGTTGTTGTTGTTGTTACCTGTCATTCCCAACTAAACACCCTATTCAGGTTCAACTTGTCCAGCCACTTCCATACCACTCCCCGGTGCCTAGGAATTAAATCTGCTCCTCCCACACCATGCTGGGCCTCCACAACTGTGGAGCTGTGTAAGACCTTGTGATATCTATGACAGGCTGGCCAAGGGAAATTATGACCAAGACACACAATGTAGCCATGTCTTCTCTGTGGGCTTGCCACTTCTCTGGGGCTCCAGAATGAAGTGAATACAGTCATCCCAGTGAAAGGAACTGTATTAGATTCACTATTAAGCTTCAGTGATTACAGCCAGCAAGCTGTATCCATTCATGTGCCTTCAGATATAAGCGTAATAGGTATCTACTGCTGTGTAATGAATTACCCCAAAACTTAAAGGCAAGGAACATTTATTATCTCACAATTTCTGCAATTCGGGAATTTAAGAGTGGATGAGCTCAGTGGTTGTGGCTGAGATGCTCTCATGAGGTTGCAGTCAAGATGTCAGCTGGGCTGCATTCATCTGAAAGCTTGACTGTGGAAAACTCACTTTTAAGAAGGCTCACTCAGACATTTGGGAAATTAATGCTGGTTGTTGGCAGAAGGCCTCAGTTCCTCACTGCATACACCTCTTCACAGGGCTGCTTGAGTATCCTCACAACATGGCAGCTGCTCCCCCAGAGTGAATGATCCAACAGAGAAAACAAGGAGGAAGCCACAGTGCCTTTTATATCACAATGAAGTCACTCATGGTCACTTCTGCCACATTCTCTACTCATTAGAAACAAATCACTATGTCAAGTCCATACTCAAAGTCAGAGGAATTAGGTTCCACCTTGTGAGAGAAGGAGTACAAACAAAGGTGTGGTCATATTTTAAAACAGGCACAATAAGTAACAGGAAAAAACTCAACTTAGCTTGAAAAATGAAGGAGATATATTGACTTATTAACTAGAATTCAGATAGGACAAATTGCAAGATATTGATTGATCCACTGCCTCACTGCAGTAAGTCATCAACGATCTAGTATCTTTCTGACTCTTTGCTTGATTATTTTGATCATTCAAAATATCATTCTAAAGTTGGCTTTCCTCATGGTCACAGGATGGCTGCCAACAGAATTGAGGCGTGTGTGCTTCCTTGTTCATTACTAGCCAGAGAAAGAAGGCTGAACTCCTCCAATTATAAGATAAAAGTCTCCTGTGGTCAGGGAACACTCACATGCTGATTGGTCTAGATCTGGTCTACCTGAGCCAATCACTGCAGCATGGGGGTGGCACTACCTGACTGGTTTAGACCTGGATTTGGGGATTGGTCATTCCCTCCCAAATCTTAGAGTTTCCGCAAGGAGTAAAGGAGATTGCAAATGCAGAGGAAGAATACAGTGTTTACCACCCAAGGGCTAGGCAAAGGGCGGGCTAGGCAAAGGGCAGACTGGCAAGCAAAGTGCTGGCTCCAGGAAAGCAGATGGTAATAACCAGAGTTCAACCCTCTGAGTTGCAGAGAAACTGGAAATCACCCTCTCACTCAGCCACCCTGCCTACAGCACTCAAGACCCAGACAACCTACCCAGAGGAGATGCTGCTGGGTCAACAAGCTTCTCCTCTGGGAGAAGCAAATAGTCTGTAAGCATGAATACATCAGTCACCTTGCGTTCCGTCACTTGAATCGTAAGATTCCAAGAGCTCAGGCTCAAGGGGTTAGAACTAAAATCGGGAAGGAGTTGAAGTAAAGAAAAGGAATAGAGGGGGACATTCACTCAGGCCATTCTCACCAAGCCTCTTCCTCCCGGCCCCCCACAGACACCCTCTCTAATTGCATTAAGGCCATCATGGGATATCCCAATTTACAAGGGCCCTAAGCCTCAGTGTTGGGCACACACAGAGTAGGGGCTCACTCTGTTGGGCCCTGTGTCAGTCTTCTAGGGCTGCTATAACTTTGTTAAGTAGCACAAGCTATATGGCTTAAAAAAACAAATTTATTCTCTCACAGTTCTGGAGCCTAGCAGTCCAAAATCAAGGTGTTGGGAGGGATACACTTCCTCTTAGACGGTGGGTAGAATCAATCCCTCCTTGCCTCATCCCTGCTTTTGGTGGTGGTCAGAAATCCTCACCAGTACTTGATGCAACCACATCACTCTGATCCACCCGTCATCCCATGGCCTTCTCCCCCTGTGTCAGTCTACACATGGTGTTTTCCTTTTCTTATAAGGACACCAGTCATATGGGATTAGGGCCCACCCGCCCTAATGATCTCAATTTGATGACATCTGCCAAGATCCTGTTTCCAAATAAGGTCACATTCACAGGTACTAGGGGACTAGGAACTTCAACGGGTGGGGGCGGGGGGACAGAGTTCAGCCCACAGCAGGCCCCCCTCATTCATTCCTCCTCCGGTGCTGGTGGCAATAACTGATGGACAGCTCCAGTCCTTTCCCTTAAAGAACAATCATGTATTGCCCAGTCTAGTCACCCTAAATGGACTTGGAAGGCAGAGCGAGGGGATATCCTGTCTGCTGATCCTTCAAGAATATAATACACTGGCTCACGCCCGGCCGCAGGGCTAGCCATTCTCCATTGAATCACTGTGTCTGTGTACTGAATGCCTACCCTGGTTTGTGGCTTCCTGACCCTGGGACTTGTACCCAAGCTGCAGTCAGGCTGTGGTGATTAATATAAACCTAGCCTCACTCTCCTCTCAGGGCCTTGGTTTCCTCATCTGTAAAGTCTAGAGACCTCTAGTATCTGACAGGGACTATAGAGTGGGCACATCTGGCCCCAAGCAGTTCCACAGTTAATATATGGCCATGTTGTGGGTGTCCCGTGAGACCTGCAGGAAGGCTCATCAGACCTCTTAAAGCACCCCCTGGGGACAGCGTGTATGCTAGTCTACAGATTCCAAGCTGAGATAATAAAGAAGCTACCGCTCTTCTCTTCCCAGGAGCCAGTGTTTTGTATTCATACAGGATATCTTGACACCCAGCAGACACCCTTTCACACACATATAAAAAAATCATACAGAGCAAAATGCAGGGCAAAATGTCTGAATCATAGAAGAGTCGGGTTAGTTCACTCTGCAGAATCATTCAGCAGACAGTGGCCTCTTGGCTTCAGTTGAGCAACTGCATGAAAGCTAAACAGCTTTCCCTACAGAAGGAAAAGAATCTGGGACCCAGCAGGACAGAGACTGGAACAACGCACAGTCAGAGTCCTGCAAGGGTCGGCAGGGGCATCCAAGGCCACGGTCCTTTTGGGCAGCCACATCAAATCCATCCATCAGCAATGAGCCCATTCAGGAAGGCCCTGCTGAGGGCTAGGGATGGAGAGCATAGGACCCAACTCTAAGGAAGGAGCACTGAGAGGACTAGGCAGAGAATCAGGACCCAGGCATGCAGGGTCAGGGCTCCCAGCTCGACCTGGATGTCCATACCCAGCAAAGAATCTGATGGGATGAATGCTGATTGAATTGGGGTGGGAGTGGCAGAGTGGTGGGGCCTGGGGGGTGGGGGTGGGGAGCAGGGAGAGGAGGAATTCAAAGCAAGCCATGTGTCAAAGGGCAGGAGATCCTTTGACTTGGTGGCTCTGGAGCCTCAGGGCTCCCCCAGGCATGTGAAATATCAGGTCCCCGAGTAGCAATTCCAAACCCACCCATGAGGCCTCTGGGCCAAGTGGGATGGGTCCAGGCAGGCCTGGAGGGCAGAAACAGACACTGCACCCATTCGACCTGTTCTTCTGGGGCCCCAAGAGAGGGCATCCCTGCTCCACCCACCTGCAACCAATCTTCACCACACCCCATCTGTGGGTAAAAAGCAGTGTCACAGAGAATAAGATCTGCAATCAGATGACTAGACTTGAATCCTGATCCTGAATTCATCAGCTTTGTAATGCTATGCAAATTATGTAACCAGACTAAGTCATTATATCGTCATCTGCAAAAGGGAAAATAATTGTACCTGCTTCTCAGGGTTTTGTAAGGAATCAGTGAAATGATGGAGTAGTTCAAGTGGTTACCAAAGTGCCTGACACACAATATGCTAAATAGGTATATATTCCCTCTCTCATGTAAAAATGTGTAGGGCTTGTGCGGAAGGTGAGGATTGTCTGCAGGACAGAATCCAGAGGCAGGCTAAAAATCCCTGTTTCACAGTTAAAATTGCAGGCAGCCGATGGCACTTGATGCCCCCCAAGACTGTTTCATGTCTCAAAATAAGAAAATCAGAAAACAGAAGGTCTCTTTTTCCAGGTCAAAAGAGACTGTCATCCCAGTAACCGTAGTTCTGGGAAAAGGTGCCCTCTTCAGGCCTCACTCACTTGCCCCCAACTAATTATTTTTTTAAAGATTTTATTTATTTGTTTGTTTGACAGTCAGAGGGAGAGGGAGAAGCAAGCTCCCCGCTGAGCAGAGAGCCTGATGTGGGACTCAATCCCAGGACCCCAGGATCATGACCTGAGCCAAAGGCAGATGTTTAATGACTGAGCCACCCAGGTGCCCCGTTGCTTGTCCCCAGCTAATTAACTGATCTCGCTGTGACCCCAGGAGACTGACTATTGTCCCTCCTCCACTGTGGGACATGGGAGGGGAGCATATCTCAGGGAAGACTCTGCTTGTAACCCCTCACCACTTACCCCTCCCCCTGAAAACAGAATGAGATGCCAAAAGATGTTTCCCCCTTGCAGAACCCAACAGCCCCAAAAACATGCTGCTCAGAGACATGGCCTGGCATTATGGGAGCTGAACAGTGCAAATGAGTTATTATGGTAGACTCCCTAAAGATGTCCATGTCCTAAGCCCCAAAACCTATAAATAGGTCACCTTCCATGATAAAGAGAACTTTGCAGACGTAATTGAGTGAAGGATCAAGTTGAGGAGAGTAGCCTGGGCTAAGCAGGTGGCCCCAGTGTAATCATGAGAATCCTTATATGAGAGAGGCACAAGGGTCAGGGTCACACAGGGAGGTGTGATGATGCAATCAGAAATCAGAGTGATGTCCCAGGAGCCAAGGAATGCCTTGAGTCTCTAAAACCTGAAAAGGGCAAGGAGTGGATTCTCCCCTAGAACTCAGAAGGAACACGGCCTTTGATTTTAGCCCCATAAGACTTCTTGCAGACTCCTGGCCTCCAAAATGGTAAGATAATAAGCTTGAGTTGTTTTAAGCAGTGGGGTTTGTAGCATTTGGTTAAGTGGTAATTGGAAACTGCTGAAAGACCCAAAGAGGTAAAACCCAGAGTTACACAGCTAGTACCTGGAGGGGCTGCGATAGGGCTCATTCTTCTCACACTCCTATACTCTGGGGGTACCCAGAAGCCAAGAGCTCTGTCCAAGGGCAGAAGGAACAGCTCTGCATGGTGCACATACCCTTCCAGGGCTGGGGACTGGTTACACCTCTGCCAGTCCTTACTGTTACTGAACTACCTCCTTTCCCCCCGCAGCCTCCCTCCCAGGGATTGCAGGGTGGCAGACAGGGAAGAGTGAAAGGACCAACCGGAATCAAAGAGCGTTTTCCTTCGTGATCCCCTGCTCCCCAGCCACCACTATCTTTATAACAGATCACTGTCCACAGCAACAAGGTCTGATATCCTACAACAGTAAACAGCTGACAAACAATATCTAAAGTGTGAATTCTGCCATTTTTAAAACTGCCTACAAGTGGTTAAAGGCCGATTTTTTTTTTTTTTTGCTTCTTTTTAGAAGATTTTATTTATTTGAGAGAGAGAGAGCTCACAAGCATGGGGGAGGGGTAGAGGGAGAAGCAGACTCCCTGCTCGATGCGGGACTCAATCCCAGGACTCCGGGATCATGACCTAAGCCGAAGGCAGATGCTTAACCAACTGAGCCACCCAGGCGCCTTTTCTTTTCTTTCTTTTTCTTTTTTTTTTTTAAGAGAAACATGATTCATGCAAGTATAGCATTTTAGGGCTGCAGACTTTAATTGAGTACCTACTGCTCGGCTGTATTTGTATGTTTGGATCCTACCATATTTCAGAAAGACTTAGTACATACATACTGCAAATGCCTTTCGGAGCAGGGCTGTGTATGTGGAGGAAAGAGCCATTGCCCAGGGGCCGGACGCTCAAAAGTCTGGTTCTTAGCTCTGCTAACTTGAGTGTGAGCTGAGTTCACTCACTTCCCTCCATGCTGCTACAGTGGCAGGCAGGCCAAAGGAGAGGTTGAGTCAGAGATCTTGGCTGCAAACAACAGAAAGAACTCTGGTTAAGTAGAAGGGAATTTACTGGAAGGCTCAAAATCAAGGGAACTTGGAACCCTGGGACTCAGTCTGAACCTGGTAGAACCCAAAGTAGCCTCATCACTGGAAATCCAGGCAACACACTGTTAGCTACGGCCCAATCAGCAGGAGGGTGCTATTGCATCTAAAAACCTCCCACCCACCCAGCTTAGTCTTGCAACATGTGCTCCAAACTCTCAGGAGAAAAAAAAAAAAAATCCTCTCCACTGACTAAAGTCAGGTCACAAAGCATCCCTGCGTATACCTGGGTACCCAGTGGAAAGATTTTGGAGTCTTAGGCTTTTACCATGGAGGGTACAATGGCTGACCATGTAAGGAAAGTAATTCCTTTACAGTGGTGGTCCTCAAAATGTGGTCTCAGAGCAGCAGCATCACTAACTGACAACTTTTTAGAAATGCACATTATTAGGCCTCACCATAGACCCACTGAATCAGAAACTGGGGTGGGGCCCAGCCATCTGTTTCAACAAGTCCTCCGGGTAATAGTGAAACACACCAGTTTGAGAACCACTGCCCTACAGGAAACCAAATGCTGCTAAAAAGGTTGGCTGTCAGCCATCAAACCAAAACTTAACAACTGCCCAGTATGTAGGTTAAAAAGAGGTTAGAGGGAGACTGGCAAGAAAAGTAAATAAAATATTGGGAGAAAGGGCACCTATTTTTGTCCTTATTGATGTGTGTGTGCACACAGCTTCACAACAAATCCCCAACCCCTCCTTCCAACCCCTTGCAGCCCTTTAACCTCTCCTACAAAAATTCTGGACCCTCCTGTTTCTCAGCCCCCATTCCAGCCTCCTTCCGTCCTCGCTCAAATTATTCAACCCCCAGGAAGTGGTCCTCCTACTCTGCAAATCTAAAACTGTCCGATGAGACCCTTGCAAGCAAACAGATCACTGTCCTCCGACCTAAGAAATGTTCATCAGTTCCCCTCTGCCCCAGCATGGAGAAGCTGGATCGATGGCTTAGGGTCCTCTTAGAGCCCTTGCAGCTCAGCCAGGCCAGAACCGATGGAAGTGTCATCTGGAAGTTTTAGATTGAGCTCGGGGGACATCATGTGGCCATATCCAGTATGACACATCAAACCAGGGGGTTCTGTTCTTTACGTGGTGGTATTTTGTAAAGACTAAGAAGCAGTAACAATGTTAAGGATATTTTTGAGAATTAAACTAAAGGTCATCCACAATTATGCCAACAGGATTATTTGTATTCCTTCAGTTAAATATTTTCTGACCATTACAACCACAACACCCAGTCCAATGTGCCTCCCTTTCTTGTCCATGGAAATATGATCATTGGCATTTTCTGTGCTCATTCGAGGAGACTGCAATCATTCTCAATGATCATCAGAAGCAGACCCTCAAATGTTAGTGCAATGCAATGGAATGAAAAGGCACTGGATTTGGGGAGGCATGTGGTTAAGAGCTCGATTGACACAGGCTAGGGTTCAAAACCCCACTCTGCTACTTACTGGCTGTGTGATCTTGGGCATGTTTCTTACCCCTTCTGCATCAGGAAGAAGAATATTATCTACTGTACAGCGTTGTTATGAGAACCGAGTAACAGTGTGAGGGGACACTTACCCCAGAGCCCAGCCACAGCCCTCAGAATAGCATCATTACTGTCACTTTAAGTGCATCGCCACTGGAACCATCACAACTCCTGACAGCCGAAGACCTCTCTTGGATGGGATCCCTGAATCTGCAAATCTATGAGTTGACTCATACCTTGAAAAACATAAAATAAGGCAGCCTAGACTTTAGCAACTAGGACCTTTGGAACAGGCAAACGGGATTCCAGGCCAGGGGTCCTTTGTCCCACTCCTCAGTGTCACTACCAAGCTATGTGTCCCTGGGCCATGCTCCTCCCAGTTGCTGCAGGCCCCATGTTCCTCACCTACAAAGAAGGAAAGAGATTCCCTATCGCTGCCTTCATCTAAAATATAGTGTGCTCAACTGGGTGTTATGCACAAACAATGAATCATGGAACACTGCATCAAAAACTAATGATGTAATGTATGGTGATTAACATAACAATAAAAAATTAAAAAAATATATAGTGTGCTCAGAAAAGTGGAAACGAGCTTAGGATTCTGTCCAGGACACATTACCCTACAAGGTACTTAAGATTCATTAAAGGGAACTTGATCTATCTGCCTGAGATCTGCTGTATACTCTGCCCAGAAATTTCCTTCTACCAGAATTATCGTGCTGCCAAGTAAGCCCCAAAAAACAAAAGAAAACAAAGGGAAGAAAAACCTAGAGACCCATAGAAGAGTCTGTGAGGGGGTTCTCGCCCCCTGGCATTTTCCAGAGAGCTAGACAACCACTTGGTGAACAAGTCCTTGTGAGATCCCGTGCATGTGTCAGGCCAGGGGATCAAAGATACGTCAGGCCCTGCCTCCGTCCTCAAGATCTCATATTTTTGTAGAGGATAGGCATAAGAGAGACATAGACATGTTAATACCAACAGCACTTTTTTTTTTAAGATTTTATTTGAGAGAGAGCAAGAGTGAGAGAGAAAGAGAACAGAGGGAGAGGGAGAAGCAGACTCCCTGCTGAGCAGGGAGCCCGACATGGGGCTCGATCCCAGGACCCTGAGATCAGGACCTGAGCTGAAGGCAGATGCTTAACCAACTGAGCCACCCAGGCGCCCCTCTACCAACAACTTTTGATAGTTTCACGAGTGCTGGAATACAGTGATGTTCAAAGTGCAACAGGTATGGAGAAGTGAGCCATTAATTCTACCCTGACCGTCAGGGGAGGCTTCACAGAGATGTCCTTTGAAAGAGGGTCGGTCCGAGTACAGGTGGAGAGGCTAAAACAGGGCTGGATCCATCAGAAAGCCGTTTAGTCTACTGAGCACCATAAGGCCTGAACTAGAACAGGGCCCAGGCTAGAGCGGAGGGAAGGGGCGCGTCAGAAATGTCTGAGAGAACAAGTTAAAACTGAGATTTCCAGGCCCTGCCCAGAGACCCAGATCTAGTAGGTCTGAGGGGCCCAAGGATCTGAAGAGTTTGTGAGTCCCTCCCTGTGGGTGATGCTGCTACAGATAATCCACATACCTACTGTGCTCATTAATCCCACAATCAGCCTAGTCATCCCTCCTGTGGCGTCTGTGGCCTCTCTGACTGAAAGATTCTTCCCATTCTGCTCTCATTTGGCAAATGCCTTCTCCTTCAAGACCCAGTAGCTCAAGCACTAATAGGGAAAGCCTTGTAGAGGATACTGTTTTGTGCCAGGCACCAAATTACTGCTTTCTATGGGTTATTTCATTCAATCCTCAAAACAGTCCTATACGGTAGGACTCCTAATAAGCCCCATTTTACAGATGAGGAAACGGAGGCACAAGACAGCTTAACTGACCCATGGTCCTACTGCTGGGATGTGTGTTTTGTCTGCAACCCCCAGCGGATTGCTCACGGGATGACGCTCAAGTTCTGTCTCTGTGGCCCCGGAGCCAGGGACAGGGCACACAGTTGTTTAGTAAACACCTGTCAACAAACACTACCTCCTTCCATCTGTGACCCTCAGCCAGTGTCCAGGCAACAAATCTTCCCTCTCCTGCTCTCCTTCCTGTCCTCTTTTTGGGGGGGTGGGGTGGGGGTAGGGGGGTAAGGGCGCAGCAGAGACTGGGACCCCCTTCCCTCCACGTCCTGGCGCCTCCAGGAAGTATTCAGCAGCGCCTGAGCATAGCCCACCCTGTTGTTGACTGAGTGACGGGAGTACGGAGGAATGTGCTCTCCCTGTTTGTTGAACCTTTCTAAGTTGGTAATCTCAGAGCTGGAGTGCTCTCCTCTCTCAGCTGCCCGGCTGGTCTCCCCCAAGTCTCTGCCTCAGTGGGGCTTCCCGCCAGGCCTCTCCCCAGCAGCTGCTCTCGCTCTGGCTCTTTATTGGGCCTCCTTTTTGCTCCCCACCCTGCATTCTTTCTACCTTCCCTTCCCGGTTTACTTCCCACGTCTCCCTAGGTTTTTCTTTCTCTTTCCTTCTCCCCCTCCCCCATCTCCTTCCTTCTCTCCCCCCTCCGCACCTCCCTCCCTCTCTGCCGCTGCTTCTCTCTCTCTGCTGACCTCTGTGTGTGTCCGTTCCTGTCTCTACTTCTCTGGCTCTGTTGATCTGTATGTGTCTCTCACTGTCTCTCCCTGATGCTCTCCCCTCTCCTCTCCACTCTTCCATCTACTCTCCTCCTTCCTCCCTTCCCTTCAGCTCCCTTCCCCCCAGTGCAGCACTGTTTCCTCCCTGGCTTCCCCCACACTCCCCCAGGGAGGTCAGTCAGCTGCCCTGGCTCCCGGCTCTCTCTGCGTCAGAGCTTCCAGGCCCATGGGGACTCCGGGCCTTTCCCTCTAGCATCCTCAGCCGGCGTCCCTCTGGCCCCCTTCTACGGTGAGCCCTCATTACCGCCTTCTCACCTCCAACTGGGCCCCGCCTCGCTCCCGAGGGCCGCCCCCTTCGCCCTGCTGGGGACCTTCTCCCCGCGCTCCCCCCACTCTGCCTCCCCAGCTCCCTTCAGTCGGCAAAAAAAAAAAAAAAAAGGTAGTATTCCCGGGAAGCCGGGGGCCCACCCTGCCCCCACCCTTCTGCTGCCCTCAGACTAACTGCACAAGCCTGGAGGGGAGCCGAAGGGGCCCGGTCCCATCTGGAAGGCACCCAAGCGAGAGGCGGAGGGGCCTCCTGCGCCCACCCTGCCGGGCTGCATCTTTTTCCGGCGGCCGCACCCGGGCCTCGGGGGCCTAACTGACTCGCTGAGGCCCAAGGATTTCCTGCTGCTCCCGCCAGCCCCCCTCTGATGGTTGGAGCCTGGGGGCGGGCCCGGGGGGGGGGGGGGGAGTGGCGCACTGTGCTCCCACTCTGGCCCAGGACGCCGTGAGCTCTGCAGGGCTCACCGAAAGGCTCAGATCCTCAGCGAATTCACGACCGTTCCTGCCCTGGCCTCCTCGCTGCCTACAGCAGAGCTGCTTGCAGAACCTTTGCTCCGGGGGCAGAAGCTGTCAGGGGGCTTCCAAACTGGCTTAGGGTGACGGTGGGGGGCCCACAGGGGGCCTAGCCAGGGAGCCTAAAGATCCAGCTGTGAGAGGAGAGCCTTTGGAGCCGGTCGGGAAACCTTCAAGCAGTTTGCTGCGTTCCTTTCTTCAATAAACACTTAACCGAGAGCCCGAGATGTGCCACCTTCTGGGTGGGTGTCAGAGATAAGAGAACACCGCCTCTGCCCTCTAGGGCTGGTGGGAGAGAGCAGTGGGAGTGGCAGTCACTGAAATGGATAATTACGGGAGGAGCCATTTATTGAGCACATACTAAATGCTGTCCCCTGGTCTAAGCATCTGACATATTTCAATCCTCATTGTATGGATGAGGAAAGAGGATCAGTTAACTGCACAGCTAACAAACTGTGGAGCTAGGATTAGAAAACTGCCAAATTGACTCCAAAGGACTGCCTCCTTTTTTTTTTTAAAGATTTTATTTATTTATTTGTCAGAGAGAGAGAGAGAGAGAGAGAGAGCACAAGCAGGGGGAGGGGCGGGAGGAGGCAGAGAGAGAGCAGGCTCCCCACTGAGCAAGGAGCCCCATGTGGGACTCGATCCTAGGACCCCAGGATCATGACCTGAGCCGAAGGCAGCTGCTCAACCGGCTGAGCCACCCAGGCATCCCCAAATGACTGCTTCCTACTGAATAAGTTACCATGGGTCAAGTCACTTACACCTACATTCACTGGGGTTGGGGTACAAGAGGGGAAAACGGAGGGGAAGTCTTCAAAGGCCAGGTGAAGCCTGCTTGGTGTTTGAAGGATGAATAGGAGCTCCCCTGACCACCAGAGTACAAGGGAAATCCAGGGCCAGGAGTGCAGTGTGCCATCTCCTGTGATTTGTGTACATTTTTTCTCTGATGAAGTTTTTAAAATCCGAAATAATTTCTGGCCACTAAAAAGTTGTAAATAACTTAGTTAATAATTCAGAAATTCCCTTAGGGTCCCCACATGATTGGGCTCCCAAAACATGCCAATTCACATTTAACAGTAACAGTAAAGTCAACTTTAAAGAAAGGACCAAAAAAATCATCCAAACATGGCTTTTTAGTTGCTTTTGTTTTCTGCCAATTCTTGTCAGTAAATGCACGACCACTTTGCTGTATTGGAAGGCGACTCTGTAGTTTGCTCCATCAGCTAGTGTGGCCACGCGAACGTGAGGGTCCCTGATGGGATTTATAGATGTTCCCTAAGTGGCTGTTTTAGCATTGGTAAAGTTTCTCTGAGTTGCTTTTTTTGTGGAAGAGACTCTAATATCCCTACGGAGATCATTTGTTTCCTGCTTTACAAAGAAGACACATCCGCATATATGTACCTGCTTCAGGGTACTGTCTTCACAGAGGATGCTGAGTCCTTACCTGGCACAAGGCCCAGGCCTCCTTCCCAAATGAATCTTTTGCTCCCCAAACCTCTGCTAGCGTCAAGCAGCCATGCGGACCCCATGTTCTTAGAACATGCCAGGTACGCTCTCATCTCCAGGTCTTTGCCCTTCCCTGTCCGCAACCCCCCCGCACCCCGCGCCCAGCCTCCAGTATTTTCCTCTCCTCTCTGCTTTCCTCAGATTCTGTAGGATCCAGAGGAAGTCCCATTTTGTCAATAAAGCTTTTTCCAAATCTTCAGGGATTTTTCCCGCCTCTGAACCCCACCAGTTCTAACAATCAATACCACTCATTGCTTTGTGTTGCTGTATCACTTACAGGCATGCCCCATCTCCTAGATTGGAAGATCTTAAAGTCAAGGACTAGATTCTATTTCTCCTCCTTGGCCTTCTGCTCACAGCTAACCCTTTGACGATGTGTGTTGATTATAATGATGCGGGTCATATGTGATACAAAACACTAGCATTTCTAGCCATAAGAGAAGAGCATGGACTCAGAGGTCAGACTGAGCCAGATTCAAATCCTAATGCATCCATTGACTAATGAGGTGACCTTGGGAAATCCTCTGAACCTCTCTGAGCCTTAGTTTCCTTATCTGTAAAGTGGGGACAATAAAAGCATTATTGGGAGAGTCTAATAAGGTAATGCTTAGTACGATTTAAAAGTGCTTACTACATATTAAGCACTGAATACATAGTTGCTGCTATTATTTTTTTGCTATTACTAATAATGAAAAATAACAGAATAGAGTTTGCAAATAGATCTAAAAGAGCATTAGTTTAATAATAGCCATACTCTACCAACATAATAAAACTACTCATGAAAGAATTTCACATTAAAAACTAGTGACGGGATGCCCGGGTGGCTCAGTCAGTTAAGTGTCTGCCTTTGGCTCAGGTCGCGATCTCAGGGTCCTGGGATCAAGTCCCATGCGTCGGGCTCCCTGCTTCTCCCTCTGCCCCTCCCCCTGCTCATGTGCTCACTCACTCTCTCTCTGACAAATAAATAAAATCTTTAAAATAAATAAATAAAAACTAGTGACAACTGAGTGGTTCTAGGGACTTTGTTTGCACTTGCGTGGAATTCCATGGTTCTGGGATTTCACGACCCGGTGCCAGATGTCGGTGACCCCCTGCTCACAGTTACCAAGGATATACTAATTTGAACAGTCCTTACATTGTTTCCAGATTTCTGAATGATCTGCCAAGCTAACTCAGTCTCCTAGGATGTTGGAAGTGGGAGCTACTCTGGGGACAGCCCACCCGCCCTCCCCCTGCGCGCAAGGAGGCAGCCCTCACCGAGTCATCGGGCAGGTGTGTGGCAGAGCCGGAATTCTGAACCCCAGTATCCCAGCCTCCATCTCAGAGCCCCACATTCACCACATCATGCTGATTCCTTGGAGCACGAGCCCCTCCGGGATCACCCCAGACACTGGGATTTGATCTCAGAGGGTGTTTATTCCCACGAGCGCCCCCTGAATGGCTGTGGTTATAGGCTACAGGTAAAAGAGTGTGACTTGTTCAGACGCTTTTAAATGTAAAACAATTCTACTGCTAAAACCTTTGACCTCCTCCAGTGACTGCTATCTAAATTCCCCATCTTCTGATAGAATAGTTCAGGAAAAAAGCTGCTGAGCAAGAGCTGCAGTGTCCATCTTCGCAAGGGTTCCTGCTCAGCGTTTGAATCCAACATCCATGCTGTAACCGGACTGGAATATTAGAGTCCCCAAACCGCCTGGGATTCAAATGCAGAGACACTTTCGTGCATGGAGGCAAACAGCATGAGAAGGTCTACATAGAAGCAGGCTGTGCAGCTGGCACAGCCTGGGCCCAGATAGGCTGTCTCTCACTGCTGCAGTTTCACCTAGGAGGAAAGCAGATGAAAAAGAAATGTTTGTTGAGTGAATAACCGATTCCCAAAGATGGAATTTGGTAATTACCCACAGCACCATCATTCATTTCTGGGCGAGTAAAATTTCACGAACAGAATCGTCACCCACCTGGCTGACAGGGAAGAGCTTGGCTCCTGTCTCAGTGTTCTCGGGCTTTCTCAGATGACAGACTGTAGGAGTTCCTGGCATGTAGAACTTGCAATAAAATTTGCCCAGTGGTGCATCTTGCCTGAATCAAATTGAACAATCATGAAGTCCCCATTAATGCACTTGGCAGAGAGGGTCCAACCCTGCTGAGCAGAAACATGCCTTGATTGATGAAGAAGCCCCATCAAATTTGAGACCCAGACTAGACCCAGCTGAAGCTCCCTTCCATCCCTCATCTTCTATGAAATCAGCCATTGCTCATTCTGAGAATCAAGCAGATCTGCTTCTGGCTCACTGTCACTTTATCACAAGCCAGCCCTGACCTCATCCCCACACATGTGACCTCAGAGCCTTTCACTCATGATTCATGGCCCACACACCTGACAGAATAACTGAGTGCTAGTGCATTACCCTAGCTGACACAGCAGGCTCCAGAATCCACAATACCACCTCCTTTAGAAATCGGGATATGTGCTGTTCCTCCCAAGCTAACTCTCTGGGTCTATTGCTTTGCATCTACAGTTGCATAGAATCCCAGCTGCGCCCATTTGTCGAACGTTTACCATGTGCCAGGGGCTAAGCTAAACATTTTATAAGTATTATCTTCTTGATAGCCGAATGAAGAAGATTTTATTATATCAATTTTATATGTGTGGAACACAGAAGCTCAAAGATCAAGTAACTGGTCTGAGGTCCTACAACTAACCTACAACTAACAGGTGGCAGAGCTAGGATCAGTGCCCAGATGTGTCTGACTCCAGGTCCCAAGCTTGGACCCTCTGGGCTCTACCGCAGCCTCTGTCACATCGTCTGTCATTGCCAAAGTACAGCCTTGTGCACCCGTGCACGAAGACCAGGCAGGGAGGACTGGAGGCAGCTGGAACTGGACCCTAGCCTAGCCCGGTGCATCCATCCATTCATCCAGCCAGCAGATGTTGCTAACTACTGTGGGCCAGGGTCTGCAGCAGGAACAAACAGCACAAGGGTCTTGCCCACAGCATGAGGACTTCAAAAGACAAACGAGGACATCTTTTGGAAGCTGCTCCGTCTGTGACCCATGTGTGTTCACTTTGACCTCCAGGGGTCATCTTTGCCAGGAGCTCTAGGGTTGGGCCAAGTTGGTTCTTGAAACCTGGATGACGTGAAGCCCAGAGCACAGGGCCAAGTGTCACTGCTGTTGATCCTATGGCAGATCTTTGTCAGAGGGGAACTCAGATAGTGGAGTCATCCACAACCTCTCCTTTCCACCTCTCTGGAATCTGGCGACACCCTTGAATGATTCGCTAGGAGCAATATTCCTGGAGCCCTTACGATTCCAATGAAAGTATCTGGTGTTTCTCGAGTTACTGTCTTTACCTGACACAGAAGGGCTGGAAGACCCTGGACAAGTTCTGCGTAATGCACCCTACCACCCCCTCAACCCTCCCATACTGCTAATGATATTTTCTTCCTTCTCATGGGACGCCAGTAAGATTAGACAACTGTGACTTACTCTTGAGCTCAAGTCCCACCAAGTCTGCGTGCACCCTCCCAGAAGACTGTACTTCTTACAACAAATGGAACATGAAGTGGGCACAAGGTGTTTGTAATAATTTCTCTGGGTCCAGAAATTATATTCACTTGCACTTCAGTTCCTCTTGTTAAGGATAGAGAAAGTTTGCCCAGAGGATCACTCCAATTTCTCACCCAGGGGCAATAACTCAAGGAGCTTGATGGAGGTCACATGAAGCAGTTCAGGCCTAGAGCTGCAGACAAATGACTTCTGTCTTCACCCACTCAGACCAAGTGGGTCATTCCAGCTACGGGGTGCAAAACCATTGTGTTCTTGTGCAAAGTACCAACATACTACTGATGTTTCTTTTACTTCTCTAGCAGCTAGGAAAAGAAAATTGCGTATGGTGATACAGCCTTTGTGGTGAACAAATGCACTTCTTAAAAGTTACCCTAAAGAATTAATGGCAGCTGTACACAGAGATGTTTATAGCTATATTATATTTATATAACAGTGAAAAAATGTAGGCAACAAGTGCAAGTAAATTATAATACATCCATTGGAGGAATACCAAGTAGTCATTAAAAAACCATGCACAAGGATATCTAAAAATACGGCAAAATATTTACTACAGATTGTTAAAAGTAAAAGGTTACCTAGTATACATAGCATGATCCTAATTTTGCACACGAAATGTTTATGGCATATATACAAGGGAAGAAAATGGGTGCCTGGGTGGCTCAGTCGTTAAGCGTCTGCCTTCGGCTCAGGTCATGATCCCAGGGTCCTGGGATCAAGCCCCCCATCGGGCTCCCTGCTCCGCAGGAAGCCTGCTTCTCCCTCTCCCACTCCCCCTGCTTGTGTTCCCTCTCTCGCTCTCTGTCAAATAAATAAATAAAATCTTTTTTTAAAAAAAAGGGGGAAAAAGATGGCAAAATTATTTCTGGGTTTTTCTTTATTCTCCAATTTTTCTGTCAGAATATGTATTTTTTTGTCATTTTAAGTTAAAAAAAAGAAGTTACTATTTTGTTTGTTCATAGGTAACCATAGGTTGTTTCTTTATTTTCTTTTTTTAATTAACATATAATGTATTATTTGTTTCAGGGGTACAGGTCTGCGATTCATCAGTCTTATATAATACTCAGTGCTCATTACAACATATACTTTCTCCAGTGTCCATCACCAGAGTTACCCCATCCCTCCCACGCCCCCTTCCCTCCAGCAACCCTCAGGTGTTTCCTAGATTAAGAGTCTCTACCGTTTGTCTCCCTCTCTGGTTTCGTCTTGTTTCTTTTTTTCTCCCTTCCCCTGTGATCCTCTGCCTCGTTTCTTAAATTCCACATATCAGTGAGATCATATGATAATTGTCTTAAAAAGAAGTTACTATTTAAAAAAAAAAAGATAAGATAAATAACTGTAGTAAGACCTTGGGAAGAGAGAGTCTGTATAATTGAACACTAATGGAGCTTTAAGATTGCTAACAGCTAAGAAATGGAAAGTTTTCATGTTTCATAGTAATTATTAGATAAATGTTTATCTTCTAAAGAGCACTTTTCTTTCTTCTTGCAGTAGACTTGTTAGGTAAGCTTCTATAACAGGAAAGCATTTTTATACTGTAAACTATTCTAAGGGGTAGAAAGTGGGGGTGATGATTTGAAAGTACTGTTTGTACTGTGTTCTGGTTGTTTTCACTACACAGTGTGCATTTAACTGCTGGCAACTATACCCTGATTTTTTGCTCTGGAACCACCCCCACCCTCACTCTCATGAGGTCCATGTATAAGGAGTGAGGTGACATTTCCCTAATTCCAGAGATGGGCATTAACTCAGACCCCGTCAATTACAGCATCACAGTCCCCAGACTATAGGGATTGCTGAGGGACAGATTTTAACCTAATCACAGCCAATAACATGAAATTAAATTTTTGCGGGACTGCTGAGAGAGAAAAACACATGATCTTTTCTACTAGATTTAAATCTGAGAGGACAAAAGGCTGACACTGCCAGAGCTTTCTTTTTTTGTTTGTTTTTTTAAAGATTTTATTTCTTTATTGACAGAGAGAGACACAGCAAGAGAGGGAACACAAGCAGGGGGAGTGGGAGAGGGAGAAGCAGGCTTCCCGTTGAGCAGGGAGCACGATGCAGGGCTTGATCCCAGGACCCTGGTGCAAGGCTCGATCCCAGGACCCTGGGATCATGACCTGAGCCAAAGGCAGACCCTTAGTGACTGAGCCACCCAGGCGCCCCCTGTCAGAGCCTTCTTTCCACCACTTAGAGTCTGAAAACGAAGCCAATGTAGGGAGAATGAGTGCCAAGAAGTAGAGTGAGATTTAGATCTGATGTTGAGCCCCTGGATCAAACTATACCTGAAATTCTATTTATCCCTGTACTTTTTAGTTGCATAAGTCAATAAATCCCCCCCCCCTTTTTTTTGCTTAAGCCAGGGTAGGTTTAGTTTTCTGTTAATTGCATCCAAAGGAATCTAAATGATATGCTCTCAAGTTCCAAATTTCACAGGGATGGGCAAACACACCTTTTAGAAGTTATAAATATCCTGCAGAGGCTGAAAAATGCCCCATGAGAGTAATTAAGGGAAGCCATGATAAAGAAAGTGTTATTACCCCGTGCATAAATCTCAGACCAGAAGTCTTCTCTCTTTTTTTTTTCTTTACTTTAATCATCCTCTTTGACTGGATAATTATACTCCTGAATAATAACCCCTCCCTCAGAATGTCCTTATGAAAAATAAATGAGGATAAGATACATTAAAATGCTTAGAACCAGGCCTGGCACCCAGAGGGGTCCCAACAAATTTTAGTTTCCTTCCAATATTATGGTCAAAAAACAAAATGCACACAGACAAGATATCTATAAATTATCAAGACCTCCACAGTTGTCCAAAATAATGTTCTCTGGGCCTCTTTTGGGTTGAAACATGATCATAGCATAGGATATTTGCAAGAAAACCTCCCCAAAGCAATGATACTGTTGTATTTACAAATGGTGGACCAGAGTGCGTGCCTTCTAAGAAGAACCTCGTGGTAGGTACTTTCCCAGGACAATTGCAGCAACAGGAGAACTGCCTCTGGACAGAGTTTATCACATGGGAAGCAGGAAGGCCTACTAAGGACAACACACAGTGACATGTTTGATGTGCAGACTGAGAAGACAAGGAGCAGGAAGTTCGCTCTAGAGATTCTGAGGGCCACGTCAACAAGTGACTGCAAAGTGCTGTATCTCCCAAAACCTGGACTTCTTTTTGGAAATGTTGCAGATGCTCCCAAGAGGATCCTGTAGCACAGAGAGCATGGCTTTTAAATCACACGGGCCTAAATTATAATCCCAGCACTGCCACTTTACTGGCTAAGTGACCTTGAGCTAATTCTTAAATTCTCTAAGTCTTGCTTTTCTTATCTGTGACATTTGGATAATTATCTGTACCTTGTGGGAGCTCCTTTCCTCCAAGGTGTGCCAGTCATTAGGGAAGCTCCCAGACAGTCCTGTTCTCATGCCACATTTATGGTAGGTCGGCCCTTCCCTATCCCCTTGGAAGCTGGGTGTGTTCTTGTGGCTTGCTGTGGAAAATGAAATATGAGCAGAAGTGGCTTGTATTTGTTGAGGTGGACTCTTAGAGCACCATGATTTGCTAGGTCCCCTTCTACCTGTTGAGATGATTCTAGAAGAAAGTTTCAAGATTGGGCCTCTGTCAGCCTGAGTCTTCTGGTGTCTATAATGAACAAAACTCCCCTGCTGAACTGCCCTGGATATGGATCATGAGTGAGAAACAGATGTTTCGTTGTTCCTTACTTCAACATAACCAAGTCCATCCTGTTTAATCCACTGGGTTAGACCCTTTCCCATACATGAAGTCATCTTGAGGTATACAGTGTATAATTAAATTCACTTCAAAATTTGGAACCTCTCCATAGATTCCAATCAATGTTAAGGTACTTCTAGAACTTGGGATGTCTGGGTAGCTCAGTCGGTTGAGCATCTGCCTTCAGCTCAGGTCATGATCCCAGGGTCCTGGGATTGAGTCCACATTGGGCTCCCTGCTCAGTGGGGAGCCTGCTTCTCCCTCTGCCTGCTGCACCCCCTGTTTATACTCTCTCTCTCTCTGACAAATAAATAAAATCTTCAAAAGAAAAGAAAGAAAGAAGGAAAGAGAGAGAGAGAAAGAAAGGAAGGAAGGAAGGAAGAAAGAAAGAAACTTACGCAAACAAGTATGTATAAGGATGTTCATTGGTGTACTAGTGATAAGGGTAAAAAACTGGAAATGACCTAAATGTCTAGCAATAGGAAGCTAGTTATATAGAGCGTGATAAATGCATATATGGACTGTTGTGCATCCATGAAGAAGAGTGAGGTCAGTCCACATTTTTTAATTCAAATATATCCATGATGTATTATTTGTCAAAGAGTAAAGTAGCATACAGTCCTTGATTCTATTTGCATAAATATATGTTTGCAGGACTGACCAAGCTACCTAGTGTAAGTAATGGTTATCTTTCTGTAATAGGGCTACAGCTGATTTGTAGTTGCTTTTTTTCCTTCCGAGTGCCTGATTCTTTTCCCTTTTTTCACAACAAATATGTATCATTATTTTTGTAATCAGAAAAAGTAATGAAGCCATTTATTCTAAAAACAGAAGGCGTTGAGTGGGATGTCAGAGGTAGAGGCAGAAAGAGTCAGACAGGGAGAGAGATCGAGAGGCTAATCAACCCTCCACAGGGGAGGTTGTCTGTAAACCACGGCTGAGAACACTGGGAAACACCCAAGTTGTGCCAAGAGGAGTTATGTTTAAAACGACTGTAGCCAAGCCATACCGAAAGCTGATCGACTATATTAGGCCCTGAGAAAAGACATTTTGTAAAGGTTGTTCAGCATGGAGTGTAGGGGGAAAAAAGTCAAGCAACCAAAATGTGTCACTGTGTCTAGAGCTGCTCTATGCAAGAGGACAGACTATCCAACAGCCACATGTAGTTACCAAGCATCTGAAGTGAGGTTAATCTAAATTGAGATGCGCTGAATACTTACCATTTACATCAACATGGATGGAACTGGAGGGTATTATGCTGAGCAAAATAAGTCAGTCAGAGAAAGACAATTATCGTATGGTTTCACTCATATGTGGAATGTAAGAAACAGCACAGAGGATCATAGGGGAAGGGAGGGAAAACGGAATGGGAAGAGATCAGACAAGGAGAAAAATGATGAAAGACTCAACTATAGGAAACAAACTGAGGATTGCTGGAGGAAAGGGTTTGGGTAGATGGGGTAACCGGGTGATGGACATTAAGGAAGACACGTGATGTGATGAGCACAGGGTGTTACATGCAACTGATGAATTATTGAACCCTACATCTGAAACTAATGAGGTACTCTATGTTGGCTAATTGAATTTAAATAAAAAACTTAAAAAAAATAAAGTTTATAACTACAAAAAATAAAATAAATTTTTTAAATTAAAAAAATAAATTGAGATGCTCTGTAAGTGTAATATAAACAATACTTCAAAGACTCAGCATGGAAAAAAAGAATGTAAACTCTCAGTTTTAACAAAGGTTATGTGTTGAAATAATATTTCGGATATATTGGGTTAAATACAATAGATTATTTAGATTAACATCATCTGTTGCTTTTTCTTTTTTTAAGGTGGCTACTAGAAAACTTAGAATTTCATATGGGGCTCACATTTCCTTCTTATTGGACTGCACTGGTCTAATGTATTGTCCAGAGGAAACATTGTCAGCTCTTGTTTAATTCACCCAAACCAATCCATGTGCAATTCATATTTATCAAATATACAAGGTTTGACATCTGATAGAGTGGTTTCCAATACTTTTTTTTTAAAGCTGGACTTTTTTTCCTATTTGCCCACTTTTGAGCACTTTCAGCATATTTAAGCCAATGTATTTAAGGCTAATTCTATCTCAATTTTAAGCTAAAATAGTAATCAGAAGGTGAGACTATTTGGAGACAGTTAGACAAATTCAGAAAAAGGGAAACTTACTCGATGTGACTAGGGAAACAGCATAGCCTTTCACGTCCTTCTGTCGCCTCTTTTATTTCTTTTCAGTGAAGAGGGAAAAGGCAGGTGGTTCAATGCAGAGAACTCAGAAGTGCAAATCACTTCCTCTGGACAAAATTTAAGCAGGTAGTCAGAGCCTTTCCATGGATTTCATACCAACATAAATTCCAGATGGATTAAAGAGACGCTCTTTAAACTATAAGAAAAACTAGAAGAATAATAAATGTACTATGTAGTTAACCATTGGGACAAGAGGATTTTTAAAAAAGCAAAGAAGAAGGGGGAAAAGAATGGATAGATTAGACCATGTACAAACTTAAAACTTCTAGACATAAATAAGCATAGAGGGACGCCTGGGTGGCTCCGTCGGTTAAGCGTCTGACTTCGGCTCGGGTCATGATCCCGGGATCCTGGGATCGAGTCCCGCATCGGGCTCCTTGCTGAGCAAGGAGCCTGCTTCTCTCTCTGCCTACCTCTGTCTCTCTCTCTGATAAATAAAATCTTCAAAAAAAAAAAAAAAGTATAGACTAAGCGACAAGAGAAAATATTTAGAACAAATAACATAAACATTAAGCTTTTTAAATATATAGATCTCAGACAACTTGATTTAAAAAATACTTTGAGCCCCAAAGTAAAAAGCCTGAATCAATAATTCATCAACGAAGAATTATGACCAGCAAGCAAGCCCATGAAAAAAATGTTCACTCTCCCCTGTAAAAAAATGAAAATTAAAAGTAAGTTATCTATCCACCTACCTGACTGGCAAAGATATTATCATGATTGTTTTATTTAGGGCTGGTGAGATGTAGTGAAATGGCTACTAACATATATCTGATGGCTCAGAAAACCATCAGATTTTCAAAGGTGTAAACCCTTTGAAAAAAAATTTGCTGTAAAAAGACTGATAGAGTAATCCATACATCTGGGAATCTATTCCAAGAAAGAGCAAAAACACCTGTCATAGAATTATTTGTAATATTAAAAAAAAAACTCAGTTTCCAAAAAATAAGGAAAGGCTTAAGTAAAATATGGGATCGTCACGCAATAAAATATTATGTAGTCAATAAAAATGTTTGCTCAGACTATGTACTAACATGGAAAATAGGCTATGATATCATATTTAGTGAAAAACCAAGATTTCAAATTGTATATACAGTATGATTAGAACTGTAAAAACTGTTTGTTTTTTAAAAAGAAGGACATGTTCGTTGTGTTTATCTTTCAGTAGGCAAACCATGAGTTGTATTTTTCTCCTTTCTGTTTTTCTGGACTGTATTTTATTAATGCCTTATGAATAAGTGTTATTAGGCTGAATAGTATGAATGAGTATGGTAGACTCCCCCAAAGACGTCTATGTCCTGATCCCCAGAACCTGTGAATATGTACCTCACGCGATAAAAGGACTTTGCAGATGTGATTGACGGTCTCAAGACAGGGGGATGATCCTGGACCATCTGTCCAGTGTAATCACAATGGTCCCTCTGATAGGAAAGCAATGTGATGACAGAAGCAGGGGCTTGTGGTCAGAGGGAAAGATCTGAGAGGTTGCTCTTCTGGCTTTGAAGATGGAGGAAGGGGCTGTGACTCAAGGAACTCTGGCAGCCTCTAGATGCTAGAAAAGGCAAGGAGACGGATTTTCCTCTAGAACTTCCAGAAGAAACACAGAGCTGTTAACACCTTGATTTTAGGACTTCTGATCTCCAGAACTGCAAGATAATAAATCTGTGATGTCTTAATTTGTGGCAGTTAGTTACAGCAGCAACGGGAAATGAATACAAATATATACCGTTTTTATAGTGGAAACAAGCTTTATTTGGTTACAAGAAGCTTTAAAAATAATGTGTGGGTTAATATTTGTAGTTTAGTATGACTTCATCATGTAGATGTTGCAAAATATAAAAGCAATAGCTCTTAATATGTTTCTGATGAACGTGTCTCATCTATTCATTCTCCCTGTCAACACAGAAATGCCTCACTACGGAGCAATAAACATTGGATTTGGGGTAATTTGCTCAATAATGAAATCTAGTCCACAAATGTCTGAGAAGCAGACAACAAGCAGTAGGAAAGAGAAGCTAAAAAAGGGGGGGATAAAGCTGACGAATCCCCGAGTTGAGCAACTCCAGATTTATGCAAATTCAACATTGAACAAAATTTTCCAAAAGGCACATACTACAATTTGAAAGAAATAGAAAAGGATAAGATAGTTCGTGGGCAATGGAAATACAGAATGGTATTATCTCATCACTTGCTTTCAGTCTGTTTTCCCTTCACTCTAGTCTATTACCTCATTCCAGACTCCTGGTTTGATCTCGAGCTGACAACCCCGCTCCTGCGGCTTTGGTCTTGGTGTTTTAATCACCCAACTGACTGGCTCCTGGCCTTCGGCAATCCCTCCAACATCCCCTCTCCCTAACAGCCTAGCTTTGCTCTGCCCATTTTCCCCATTGGGCACTATTTCTGGTCTTGACTAGCTCACCTCTGAAGAGCCAGCCTCCAGTCTTGGGCTCTAGGAGATGAAGGTGAGGAGGTAGATAACCTTAGACCAGTGGGCAAAAATATCTTTGAGATAAATGTAGGAGAGAAAGAGGGAGGGAGTGGAGTGTGGGGGAAGAGAGGAGGAAAGGAGAGAAAGGAGAGAAAGAAGGAAAAAGGGGACGGAACGATACAACATAAAACCATCAGCAGTCACCTTAGGGGAAAAATATTCAGAAGGCTTGGAAACCATTCCATCATACATGAACTGTTTTGACAAATACTGATTTTAGGTAAATGGCTCATTAGCTGTCTTGGCTTACGGGCAGACTGGTTTTAGTGAGTTGGCCTATTTTCCAAGCATGCCCCAGCACCACACACACATGTATGCCACATGGAAGTTTCAGCGTATCCTGACTGTGGCGAAAAGTCCCTCCAGCCCTCGCAGTGTGGAGACAGTCTGCTCAGATCCCCTACTTACCTCATTCTGTCTGCACTCATCAGGCAGCCTTCTCATTATAATTTGGCTTCCCACGTAGATTTCCCGACTGGGAAAGAACAGGCTGACCTGTGAGCATGAGGACTTCGGTCCCACTGGCAGTTACTCCACGTGGAAATTAATAAATCAGCACTACCTTGGGAATTTGACTGACATGTCTGTTCTCCAGAGTCTAAAACATTTTCCTGCACTTAAAAACAGTTGTGTTCATGTCTTAGTTAAAGCCTTTTGGGTTGCAATTCAATGAAACCCACTTGACCTAGCACCAATACAATGTGAGGGTTTATTATAAGGTGGTAGTGGCGAGTCACAGAACTCCAGGGCAGGAAGGACGGTTAGAACCAGGACCAGAGAGCAACCAGGACTGAGGCTCCTGCCCTCGCCTTGGGTCTGCATCTCACACTCCCGCTTGCCGCTCCTTTTCTTTCTCACACTCTGCAGCTGCATGGACTCTTCATTTCTATGTCCCTCTTCACACCTGCTGCATTTCCCTCTCCCCACATACAGATCAGCTGCCTTTGCTTCTCAGACGTGCAGCTGAAGAAAGCTACTTCTCACCTGCCTCAGCGCCAGCAGCCAAGACAGACAGACAGCTGGGAATCCCGAGTCTAAACTCCCACAAGGAGAATCTGACTGGCCCAGTTCGGGTCAGATATCCACCCTGACCAAATTCTCTACGGTTGGGGGTTGCGGGATTTTGGGAGCGAGAGGGCAGGGTCATGCCCAGCTCCATGAAACTGAGAACCATTTTCAGGAGGAGAAGGAAGATTATGGAGGACACAAGCATCCCCCAAATTGCCACAGGTCTGCATATTCTGAGAGTCAGAAGTGTTTCAGAATTCAGAGTCCTTTATATTCTAGAATGTGGTCATGTACGTCACATACCTCATCCCCAGCAGAGTCAAAAGCAGCTTCCTATAATCAAATACATCAATATTTTTACAATGAAAACATGAATATTCATACAAAATAAGAAATAAGGATTATAGATAGCCTCACATGAGTTCAAACCGGGTTTGGCCTCTAAAGGAACAATGAAAATGCATCTGATAGACTGAATCAGAATTTGCATTTTAAAGAGATGCCCAGTGTCTTAATCTGTTCAGGCTGCTATCACAAAATACCATAGACTGGGTGACTTATACACAACAGAAATTTATTTCTCACTGTTCTGGAGGCTGGGAAGTCCAAGATGAAAGTGCCAGCAGATCAGGTGTCTGGTAAGGGACCGCTTCCCGGCTCTTCGTCTTTTCAGTGTCAGTCTCACTGCCAGAAAGGGTTCAGGAGCTCTGTGGGGGATCTCTTGCATGAAGTCATTAATACCATTCATGAGGGCTCCACCCTCATGACCAAAGCATCTCCCAAAGGCCCCATTTCCTAATGCCATCATGTTGGGGCTTAGGATTTCAACATATGGACTTTGGGGGGCCATCAACATTCAGTAGCACCCAGGTACTCTGTATGCATATTGAAGTTTGAGAAGCATTGCTCTACATGGCAGTCAGCCTCCCTAAATCACCAGTCTGCATATGTACACATGATCTGCAAGACACATTTGGGGTTTTTTTAGTTTTGTTGTTGTTGTTTTAAAGATTTTATTTATTCATTTGAGAGAGAGAGAGCAGGAGTAGGGGGCAGAGGCCAAGGGAGAGGGAGAAGCAGACTCCCTGCTGAGCCAGGAGTCTGCTGTGGGGCTCCATCCCAGGACCGGGAGATCATGACCTGAGCCAAAGGCAGATGCTTAACCATCTGAGCCACCCAGGCGCCCCAGCAACACACATTTGTGTAATCATCCCTTCTTATGCATTTTTTTTTGACAATGGCTCCATAGAAAAATGTGTATCCATTTTCATAGTTAACAAACCACAATTTTTACAATAACAAAGAGCTCCAAATCTGTGCCATACCACTCACCACTCTGCTCAACAGATGGACAAGTTCTCTCGCAGCCACCTAGCATCACTCAATGAACACTCCCTCCTACACTAGTATTTAAGTTTGTACACCTGGGTAGAGGCTTCTTTTTAATGAAACCATATCACAGAATATTTGTATAATCCTTCATGAAAATGGATCTGATGTGATATAAAGCAGCTAGAACTATAATTAAGAAGTTATTCAATGAAGAGTACAAGCAAGTAAAACACAGAGCAGTAGCCAGAGTGTTACTTTTTTCCTCTTGCATAAAGAATAGAATTTTCTAGAAGGACATACAATATGGAGCCCATACCCAGAATGTTTTTGCAATATGGCAACAGCCTTTTGACTTTATACCTTCACCCTGAACCCTGTTGTTTTGGAATTCATAAGGACAGTAAGAAAGGAGTAAATACAGTTTTCTCAATGAGATTTATTCATCAAGTTTGCTTTTTAGGTTCTTTGGGAGTAGAAGAAACCTCCAAACTCCAAAGAAAATTAAAAAGTTATGAGCACAGAAGTGCCTCTCAGACTATCATTGCTTCCTAACTACCTGAAGCACCAGGAAGAAAATCACTGAAAGAACCAACTGTGGGGGCGCCTGGGTAGCTCAGTCGGTTAAGCATCTGCCTTCGGCTCGGGTCATGATCCCCGGGTCCTGGGATCGAGTCCCTCAAAGGGCTCCTTGCTCCTCGGGGAGTCTCCTTCTCCCCCTGCCCCTCTGCCCCTCTTCCTGCTCATGCTCTCTCTCTCTCTGAAATAAATAAGTAAAATCTTAAAAAAGAACCAACTTGAGAGATTGGGAGCTTTTAGGAAAACTCAATCATGGTGGAAAAAACCCTGAGAATCTGCTAAAAGTAAGTGATCCTTCAGCAAACTACTGTCAATAAGAGGTAAGTGACCCAACAACAAGAAGCAGAAGTACTCCACTGGATGCTTGTCTACCCCGAGGCACGGCATGGTATGTTTTTGCCTCACCACAGGTCTGCCACGGCTTCCATTAGTCTGTCAAAGGAGTCTGTGACCCCATCAAGGGTAAGCATTAATCTCTTGTAATTCTGAACTATTTATATTTCCCACACCTTTTCTGTGCTTATACCATATCCTCTGCAGAGATCTCTCTCTTTTTTTTTTTAATTTATTTATTTATTTGTCAGAGAGAGCACAAGCAGGGAGAGTGGCAGGCAGAGGGAGAAGCAGGCTCCCCGCCGAGCAGAGAGCCCGATGGGGAACTCCATCCCAGGACCCTGGGATCATGACCTGAGCCGAAGGCAGACACTTAACTGACTGAGCCACACAGGCGTCCAGTCTCTCTCTCTCTCTCTCTTTTTTTTTTTAAGATTTTATTTTTAAGTAATCTCTACACCCAACATGGAGCTTGAACTCACAACTCTGAGGTCAGGAGTCACATGCTCTACCAACTGAGCCAGCCAGGCGCCCAGAGATTTCTTTTATAAGTTCAGTCTATTGAATGTCTACCGTGTACTAGATGCTGGGAAAACCACACTGAACAAGATGAGAAGGTTCTTCTCACCATTTAGCATCCGGCTTTGGCTCACCCTTCAAGCCTCAGCTCAGGCCTCAGATCCTCCAGGAAGGCTAAGATACACACTTCATTTTTGACCTCTTGATACCTACTACTTACCTCTGAAATTTTATAGTGAAAGTATCCGCTTATGTGTCTTCTTCCCCACTATAAACAACATGCGGGCTCAAGCTAACTTTGTGCTCCCTGATATACAGCTCCTGGTGCACAATATGGGTTCAATAAAAATTTGTTGAACTGAAAAGAAAAAAAAAAAAGAAAAAGTTCAAGACTGAATTTTTTTCTACAGAATGGAAACAAATGGTCCATTCCCTACTGATTTCCTGAGAGTACTGAAAAAGTCGCCACAGGATAGAGACTTAGGAGACTCTATACAGAATCAAGATGAATTTCACAGTTAGATAATCTATCTTCCTACTAATCTCTAAGATCTGAGTCAATAGAAAAAAAGCCAAGGATGATGGTACTGCTAATAAATGTGAGTGGCTGTAAAAGAAGCATTATCCTTGGGGCCTGGTATTGGAAAATGACCCAAATCATATGTTTTCACGTGATACGGATCCGGGAATGGCGTCTGGGATTCTGCAGAGTGTGCCCCTGCAACTCTGGGGAGCAAGACCTTTGGGGGCATGACTTCTGCTCCCTTTCACTTTTCACCTGCTCCAAAAGCATCAACCTCCACAGCAGGTGGCAATGTTCTTTGAAGGCTTGATGCAGTAAGCTTTCAAACATAATCTCCAAATCTCCAAACAAGACTCCAAAATAGGTTGATGAAATATTTCAGTAGTAATATCTAGGAAAAAACAGTACTTTGCCAAAGCTAAGCTTTTTGACAGAAACAGAGAGGGAAATTCAAAGGGCAAACCCTTAAGGGAATAGGGCAATGTTTGTCCATTTAAAAAAAAATTGGGGGCGCCTGGGTGGCTCAGTCAGTTAAGCATCTGCCTTCCGCTCAGGTCATGGTCCCAGGGTCCTGGGATGGAGCCCCGCGTTGGGCTACCTGCTCAGCAGGGAGTCTGCTTCTCCCTCTGCCCCTCTCCCCTGCTCGTGCTCTCTCTCTCTCAGTTGCTCTTTCTCTCCCTCTCTCTCAAGTAAATAAATAAAATCTTTAAAAAAAAATTGACCACCTTACCAAAATTGTTCACAAATATAATGAGGGCTTTAAAATTAATTTCCAGTTTACAGAAACTGTCAGGGCTCTGTTAAAAGAAATTAAATGAGGGGCGCCTGGGTGGCACAGTCGGTTAAGCATCTGACTCTTGGTTTCAGCTCAGGTCGTGATCTTAAGGTTGAGATTGAACCCTGCGTGGGCCCCGTGGTGAGGGCGGAGTCTACTGAAGTTTCTCTCTCCCTCTCCCTCTGCTCCTCCCTGCCTCATGTGTGCTGTCTCTCGCTCAAATGAGTAAATAAATCATAAAAAAAAAAGAAAAGAAATTAAGTGATACCACATGGAGGTGATCAGATAAATCAGAAGGTGAGATATACTACATGACAACTAGCCTGGCTCACCAAGTGCCAAGGTGATTTTTAAAACATGGGGTGGGGAGGATTGTTTTAGAATAAGAGAGATTAAAATCCATAACAACTAGAGAAATGCATGAACTCTGATTGGATCCTGATTCTAAAGTATCAGTTAAAAAGTTCATACTGGGGACAATGGGGAAAATTAAATTGTTACTTATATTAGATTATATTAGCAAATTATTATTAATTTTCTTAGATGCTATCATGGTATCCTTATATAGAAGAATATCCTTATTCTTAGGAGATGCAAACTGAGTACTGAAGTGTTTAGGAGGGAAAAGTCTACAATTTACTTTGAAGTGTTTCATATATAAGATTTTCTATTAAAGTAACTATGACAAAACGTTACAATTACTTTAATTCAAGATCAAGTGCATGCAAGTGTCACCATTCCATTCTTTCAACTTTTCTGTATGCTTGAAGATTTCTCTAATAAGCAGTTGAAAAAAATAGCTTGAAAAGAGAACAGATAAAGATCGCCAGATCCATTGAACATTGGAGTTGCCGTGGGTGGGAGTTTGAGGGTCTGGGAAGGAAGGCAGTGAAGCTTTCAGGACTTAAAGAGGCTACAGGAAGATAAGAGTCAACCTCAAGAGACTGCTCCACCTGGGCCCAAGTGAGCACTGTCAGTGGGCAGGGCCAGGCTGCCACATGGGAGCTCAGCCCCAAATTCCCCCAGTGTTTGCGTGTGTTGATGAGCTCCTTATGCTGCACTCATTGTCCTCAAGTGAAGGCATGCCACAAAGAGTTGCCTCTATGTAGTCACGCCTGTTCCGGCAGCAACAGTACCCACCCATGTCTCAGCATTTTTCTTAGCCCAAGAGATCTACCTAATGAGAAAAATCCTTTTTGCAATGGCTCAGGACACTCATAAGCGCCACCAAAGGGAAAATGGGGATCTTAAGAGGTCCCACCCTCCAGTGCCTGTACTTGAGTATGACTGAATGGAACCATTTCAAACAAGAGTAGTTAATACCCACCCACATGACACGTAGAAATACCCAAACATGGTCCTGAAGGAAACTAACAAAGAATGGCTCCAAAAACAAAAAACAAACAAAAAAAAAACTTGTCACTTCTGAGCAAACACCCCTTCAGTTCCCAGCCGTCTAGGACAGTAAGTGAAGCATCAGAAGAAACAGAAATCGCTGTTAGTTCAACCACTCAGAAGTGAGGAGTGATTTAGCAAACTTCCACACAGAAACATTATATTCCGTAGGTTCCGAGGTTCTCTTGCCTCCTGTTTTCTCAATGTCTTCTTGTTTTCTGAAAATGTGACTAAATCCAAAACACAGACTATAATCGTGATGATTTCATTGATTCTCAATGCATTTCATAAACAAGCCAAAAGCAAGAGGTGTATAGTCCCAATATATTGGCAATTTGTCAGCTCTGCTTGAAGTATTTTAAATTAAATGACATTAACAAATGAGTGATCATCAGAATAAATTACATAATAATTGCATTATTAACAAATCAAAACATAGGTAACCCGAAGGTTGCTGACCTGCACCAGCCAATAGGTACAACTAGCGTCATGGTCACATGAATGTCTGAATCTCAGTGGCCCAGCCCCCAATCCAGCCTGTGAAGAATTACAATCTCTTACAAAGTTTTCCTCCAGGACTTTACAGGAGTCTCCAAGGGTCTTGACATGTGAACGTGAATCAGCTCAGGCCTCCCGTGCTGCTGTCCATGCAAACCAAGCTGTCGATGTGCCCTGCCCCAGTCCTGAGATCTGGGATTCCTGCCTGCTTCACATCATCTCAGTGACTAAAAGGCCCACCACTGTCCCTGCGCAGTCTCTGCTGAGCTGGATGGAGACCCTCTCTCTGACACCAGATCGTTGAACCTCACAATGGTACTCCACTCCCCAGTCACTGCCATGGGGTAGAGGAAAACGGCCCCTGTCGTCCTGCTGTAACTTCCTTGACCACTTTGCACTGGGTCCCAAAGCATTACAGAGCTTAATAGTTTTAAGTATAAAACTATTTTTTTTATACCTGGCCTTTCCTCCCGGGGTGCTCTGGGGCGTCGATGCTGCTCCCCTTGGGGGCTGGGCGTGGCTCACCATGCCAGCCTACATTTTCCCTTCCAGTGAATTTTCCCCCCCACGAGGGTCCAAATTGCCTTCCTGAAAACTGGCTTCAGTCAGACCCCCCAAACCATCAGACGTGACACTGAGTGCTTAACTCCCATTTGTGGACATGGTTTAAGTCTCCTTCCTCAGGACTTCTCCGGTTCCCAGGTAAGTCATCAGTTACAAATAAACAGTTGGGAGGAAGAGTGTTGCCCAACAACATTCCAAATCTTCCACACTCACTCAGCTCCTGAGCAGCTGAGATTCAGATACAGATACACAGCGTATTTTATTTTTCATTTACAAAAGCGACTTTACAGCTATAAACAGCACCGACAAACTTTAACTGTTAACTGGAGCACTACAACAGCACACACTACAAAAGCGGGTATGTCCATTTAGACTTTCCCCCCTCATTTATCATAATTTCGGGGAAAAGTGTTGGCTTTAAAAAAAAAAAAACCTATTGCTTAAAAGTTTCTGGGAATTTTATTTCTCTGAAAAGAAGCAGACGTGGATGATCCTTGATGAGATGCTAAGTGAAATAAGCCAAACACACAAGGACAAATATTGGACGATTCTGCTTATATGAAGAACCTGGATGGAGTAGTCAGATTCCTAGGGACAGAAAACAGAATGGCAGTTGCCAGGAGTGGGAGGAAGGGGAATGGAGAACTATTGCTTCCTGAGTACAGAGTTGCAGCTTGGAAGGATGAAGAGTTCTGGAGGTGGATGGTGGTGGCAGTGGCTGCACAACTTAATGCCACTAAACTATACCACTAAAAATGGCTAAAATTTTCAATTGAATGTTACGTCTATTTTTATCACCATAAAAAATAAAAACTTATGGAACACTTTTTAAGATTTTATTCATTTACTTGTCAGAGAGTGAGCACAAGCAGGGGGAGCAGCAGGCAGAGGGAGAAGCAGACTCCCCACTGAGCAGGGAGCCTGATGTAGGACTCGATCCCAGGACCCTGGGATCATGACCTGAGCCAAAGGCAGATGCTTAACCGACTGAGCCACCCAGGCGCCCCTTTATGGAGCTCTCTAAAAACAAAAACAAAAACAAAAACAAAGACCAGGCAGCTGCAAAGGTGTTGTGAATGGAATCAAGGAGGTGGTCCAGCTTTGGGTCTGGAGTGAAACGATTTGCCAGGAGTGGGAGGGACACTGAAGAAGCACTACAACACTGACAAGGCTAAGCTGAGCGTGAAGAAGGCTGAAGAGAAGAAACACTGATTTTTTTTTTTTTTTTTGGCATGGTGTGTAGTAATGATTATCCCTCTCAGAAATGTAGCATTTTAGCTTTCAAAGCATTTCCACAAGTGATCTAACTTGTTGTCATAACAAGACTGGGAAGTAAAGGGCTGGGTTTCAGACTCCAGAGCTACAGAGGGGGAAGTCACCCTGCCCCATGGATGCTCTCCGCTTCCTCAGGGAACTGACCCCCCATTTGCCAATGGGTAAACTGAAGCTCGGAGAGATGAACTGACTTGCCCCGAATCCACTACTACTGAGCAGAGCGGAGACCTGACCCTAAGCCTCTTGACTTACTACTTCGTGTTCTTCCACCAGCATGAATTACAACAGAATGAAACTGAAAAAGTAAAAAAAAAAAAAAAAAATCCTAGCTGTGTCAAAGCATGAAAGAATCCCTAGTCTACGTTAAAACTCAAGAGAAAACAGGATATAATTTGGGGATATATTTTAAGCTTTATAAAATCTTCCCACCCCCGCCTCTGAGTAGGAAAGTGGGTAAAAACAGAATCTGGGGTGAGAAGTCATCTGCTTCATCCACGATGTGTGGAGAAGAATCTGTAAGCCAACATCCCGCATTTATTTCAAGTACTGTGCCTCATTCTGCCAGCCTTGGCAGCCAGCCCACTGCGTTTGCTCCAGGGGCCCTTCTTTGGAGTCATGGTCAGAGCACTATTTTGGGATGATAAACGTGGCCTAAAACAGCCACGAAGCTAGGATTTAAAAGGACAGACACATAGATTAAGCCACCTGGCTGCCATGGCATGCTGGGGGTTAAGCATCCAGATGTGCGTCGAGGCCTCGCCTGGCACGGCCCAGCCTTCCCCACAGAACATCATCCCTGTGTCCTGACCTGTTCCAGGAAGCAGCTGGAGTTGCCGGCAAGAGAAAGCACGTGGTCCCGGGGGTGAACCCGGGACAGCCTCGGAGGTGCCAAGGATTTATGTGAGCAGCCAAGCGTACACTGACAGGTCTGCGTGTGCTAGAGAAGGGAGTTCCACTGCTCAGATGAACCACTCATTGCAGAATTCGCCCACAAGGGGAAGTGAGTTAATGACAGGGCAGTTCACTTCTGCCTAGATGTGTCATCAAATCAACTTTGTAAAGCCTGGCTCCGAGAACGCGTTTGCTCACCCAGATGTGGTTCTGTGGGGCTACAAAACATCTCCAAGAGGGAACGCTCATGGAGGAGAAAGTTCTGAGGCTTTCTCTGTGCCAGGAACAGGGCCAGTGGCCTGAGCCTGACAGCTGGCCCAGGCGTGGTCAAATCTGCTAACGAGAAGCCCAAAGCTGCCAGCAGCATCAGCTCCACATCTGGGACTGGTGACTCATCAGCCCCTCTCTCCCACAGCCCAACATTCTCAGGCAGGCCTCAGCATGCGGGCCCCACCGCACCGAGGCCCCAGTGCTCAGATTTGTTCCTCCACCCGCGTGCCCATTGGGATTTGTCCTTATCTCCAACACTGGCCTTCCCCTGCCCCATAGACTCGCCCTCGTCTGCCAGCTCAGGTCCAGGGCAAACTGTGTCCAGACGTCTCAGGGCCAACCCAGGCTATTGAGTTGTGGCCCTTTAAATTCAGCAGACCCATACCCACAATGCCCAGCGGGCCCACCAGAGTGAGCCACAAGCAGCACCTGTTCTAGGCCAATCCTGTGTACCCAGGACATAACTATTTTTGCTCTCACCCCTCCGGTTCTCAGATTCCTGGCTCCCTATCCCAGCTGCCATTGCTGCTTCTGGCCCCTTCACTTTGGTGACCCTTTGGACTTCCCTTTTTAGACCACAGCCTCTCACGTGTTTCTGACTCAACTTGCTCTGCAGTGCTGGCTTGCCTCCTGGTCTCAGGCGAGGACTCCATGATTCAGCCCCGGCCCCTGGGTCCTCCTTTAGCCGGGATCATTCCCAGGACAGGAAGAGGGTGAGGATTTGCTCCTATGGTCCCTGACTGCTTCTGACCCTCAGTCTTCCTTTGCCCTCCGATTCTAGCAGCTGGGGGGTTTCCTGATCGAGCCCCCAGCTGCTGGCCCCAACTTGGGCCCTAATTCCTTGGAATCCCTCCCTCACCTGGAACAGCTCTGCCCTGGGCTCAGCTTCTGATTTCAAGCTGGCCTTGCCTGGGTCCCACCAGGCCCAGCCCACTCCCACCGCCGCCCCCGCTGTCTCATTGAGATCAGAGGGAGGCTCTTCAGGCTCTCAGGGAGTGGAGGTCTGAGAGAAGAGGACAACAGCGCTTCCTGCAGAGCCCTAGGGCACGGAGACTGGGGAGTCTCACATCTGTCTGCAAGCATTTCTGTCTACAGAGTTGGGATGACTTATGAGGGGAAACGTAACGAGGCATCAGAAGGCGAGGCACTTGCCATCTCGGGGGCCTTGTTTCCTACTCGCTAAATTGTGTGTCTGGGCTGGGGGAGGGCATGTTGTTCCCGATATCTCAAACAAGCATCCAGTTCTAAGTCCCTGGAAGTTAAGAGTGGCCCCCTATGGTTCAGAGCCTTTTCTTTGTCTGCCAGACTCCAGGTCTGACTTTAACCACATGTCTGCCATGGACATTCTTCACCAATGAATGAACGAGTCAAAGGTTCCCCTACTCCCAACCTCTCCTTTCCCTACACTCCAGAAGGTGCAGAGACAAGGGCCAGAGCCAGTCCCTGCTCCTCTCTTCCCCCTCTCCAGACCCTCCTCATCCCCTTCCCTAAAGGCTTAGGGACCCCAAAACCAAATTCCCCTAAAAGTTCAGCTGGCCACTTGGTTTTCTTTTCCATAAGCCAGCTTTCCTTTATGAGGATGCACTGTGATAGAATGGTGAGGAGCGAGATTTTGGCACATGGCCCCCAGGGGAATTCCTGCTATGCCATTTACTAGCGATGTGACCCTAGACAAGCAATTTAACTTCACTATGCTTGTTTCCCCATCTCTAAAATTGGGGTACTAATAGTCCCTCCTTCACTGCATTGTCATGGGGATTATAGGAGTTCATTCATAGAAGAGTAGTCCCTTGTATATAATAAAGGGCGAGGCTATAAGCTCGTTTGTATTGATCACTCTACGTCAGGCCTTATTCTAAATACTTTCCAATAATTCATTTTCCCTACACAAAGTAAAACAGGAACAGAGGGATCATTCCATAATTCTAAGGTACATTATTGTTAATTAAACATTAATAGTAATTAAATATATTTTTAATATAATTTAAAATATTGTTATTAAACATCGTGCCCATCAGCAGGAGTTAAAATGCATTATCAACACTCATCACAATGCCTGTTACACCAAAGAATCACATTGTTTTTATTTTTATTTATTTATTTATTTGACAGGGAGAGAGACAGCGAGAGAGGGAACACAAGCAGGGGGAGTGGGAGAGGGAGAAGCAGGCTTCTCGCTGAGCAGGGAGCCCGATGTGGGGCTCGATCCTAAGACCCTGGGATCATGACCTGAGCCAAAGGCAGACGCTTAACGACTGAGCCACCCAGGTGCCCCACATTGTTTTTACTTTTTTAGTGCTCTCTCTACTGGCCTTGGCAAGGTTTATATATAATAAATATGCACACCTGATCAAAAAATAAACTGAGTTTCAGAAAGTTAGGAAATTTCCCCATCTGAATACAAACCCAGTGTGTAAAGTTGAAAAAAATGAAGCACCTGGGGAACAGAGACTCCAACGGGGCCCAGATAATGGACATAAGCCTATGTCATAGTGTGTCTCTTTTGATTTACCAGGTTTATAATTTAATAAATTATATTAAATAATATATTAATGTTGCTGTATAGTCTTTGAAGTTATCATTTCAATGACTGCAGAATAACCCGTTTAGTTAATTACCATAATTGAACTGACCTCATTATCGCATATTGGCAGGTTTTTTTATTATTTTTTATTATTATTATTATATTATATTATTATTATAAATAATCCTGTAGTACACATCTTGACACAGGCTACTTTTTCTTTTGTATTATTTCTTAGGCTAATTCTCAGAAATGGGGCTATGGGGTCAAAGAGGCTATTTAAAACTAATTGCCTCCATCATCTTATAGATCCCTGCTTAGTTAGTAGAGAATTCCATTGGAGGGAGGAAGCACTCCTGGGAAAAGCCGGAAGGAGAGAGGAATTAGCATTTGCTGTTGAATGCCAGGCATCATGCCGGTCAGATTCAGTGTTTGATGTTCCACAATCCCCGACCTGCCCAGACTTGGTGTCACTGATGTTGCTATGGCCATTTATGAAGACATTTGCCAAGCAGTACATTAGAGAAGTTTTGCTTATTCGATCTCATTTAATCCTCACAACCATGCTCTGAGGAAGTTATTATCTCCATTTTACAGAAGATGAAACAGGAACTCGGGGAGATTAAGCCAAGGTTGCACAGCTAACAAATGGAAGAATCTGGGTCCAAGTCTCTGCTCTGTCTACTCTGCCACATTGTGCTCCAGCCTCCTTCCACCACCACCCACCCCCAGTCCTGTGTTTACAGATGAGATCTTTCACTCTCTGCTTTGTATGGACGGGGAGAATGCTAGAGATGGAGACAGGGGAAGGTCAAGATGCAGAACTGCTCTGAAGACTGAATGCTCCTGGCCCTCTGCCCACAAACTATCTCTCTTTTCTTTCTTGCTGGTGAAAAGCATAATAATAAAGGACACACACATTATTCCAAAGAGAGGGCTGCCTGTAAATAGAGGACACACCACCTATCAAAGATGCTGACTTATCAAGTATCCTTTGAGGCTAAGTATCCCTCAGAACAGGTGTTTCTGAAGCTGAGCACATGGACTAAGCCTATCCTTATGTTAAAATAGTTCTCCCATGGAATTATTTAACCTGGCCCAGCATTTATAAACTTTGCACACATTTCAGTATCACAGTTTAATCATCTAACCTCAGGGGCACCTAGCTGGCTCAGTTGGTAGAGCGTGCAACTCGATCTCAGAGTTGTAAGTTTGAGCCCCATGTTGGGCATAGAGATTGCTTAAAACTAAAATCTTTTTAAAAATTTAAAAAACCAAACAATCTAACCTCAGTCTCTATTCATTCTAGTCTTTTTCCCTACCAAGGGAGACCTGCATTATTTTTCCCTCCTATTTTGAAAGAGTGCCTCTCCCATACTGAATACTGTCACAAGTACATTGGATTCATAAAATTCCAGATGTTGTCCCATGATGCATCTGGGTCAGGAAAACCCCGGCTATCTCAGGACTACCAAGGAACAAGTTACAGCTAGAGAGGGTTATGGAAAGACAGGGGCTGGCACCTGCACCGTCAAAGAGAGCAGATTTAGTGAAATGAATAGGTCAGAAGCCACTGCTGGGTGTGGCAGGCGATCGTCTGGATGGTTCCAGGAGCTAAGTTTTGCAGTATTCTAAATTGCACAGACCATGTATTCATCAGGCCTTTTTCAGATGCAAGTGTGGAAGTCCGGCTGAGGAGAGGGGAAGTTATTGGCACCTGGCTGAAAATTCTAAAGGTAGTTGTCAAGTGTTACTGGATCCAAGTGTGTCATCACTTACATTTTTAAAAAGTAATGCATCACTTAAGTGGTGTCATCGGGAATGTGTCCCCATCTCTTTGCTCTGCTTTCCTCTCTCTGGAGTGATGACAAGAGGACCCCCGGTAGCTCCAAGCTTCTTTTCCACAGAAATCCCAGTGGAAGGAGAGTGCCTATTTCCTCATTGTTCCATCAAAAGTCCCAGGATTGACTGTCAATTGGCCTGAATTCCTAATGGGCTGAAAACATTTCAGCTTGACCTTCAAATCCATTCTCCACCTTTCTTGCTGCTCTGAGGCTGAGAGGCTGGCCTGTGTGGGGATGCATCAGTAGCTTCTTTCCCCTATGCTCTCCTTTGTGCATTGTCGTGGGAAGACCAGCAGGACACTGAAGGAAGAGAAAAGAATGGGATGCGGATGTTCATTCCCTCCAGTTCCCTTAGCAAGAGTCTGCATGGATTAGCTATGTCTCATGGTCAGTAGTCAGAGTTCCTGCCTCAGCTCTCTCTACTCATCCTTTTCTCTTTGAGTTTGAGTAATGGCTCCTCAATCATGTCTCTACAACCTATGCATGGTACCAACACCACCCAGGAACTTCACTTTCACTTAGAGTTTTCTTATACTCTGCCCACACCTCTGTGGGAAAGTTATTTGATAACCCAGTTTGAGAGTTTCATCTGTTTCCAGGATCCTGACTAATACACCTCACATGCCCATGCCATGTCAAATCCATGTTTCTCCTTGAACAGGCCTGAGTCACATGCCTACCCATGAAACCAAAGTCTGAAATCGCTCCATTCACTGGAGTGGAGGAGGGGTAGTCCCCCAAAGGGACAGGCAAGAACAACCTATGATCACTACTTTTAACAAAATAGATAAGAAGGAATTCTACTCATGAGCAAGTGTCAGGACTACTCAGGTTTCTTCAGAAGCTGTACTCACATATAAATAAGGATGAGTTTCAGAGAGTAAATGCATGCTGAAACAGCAGTGAGCATGCCTTTCATCCATGTACACTCAAACCGATGCCTCCAAAAGAGCTGGCCGCTCATTTTCTGAGCTTCGGGCCTGTTGACAACTCTCTTCTGAAACAAATTGAAATTTCTTTCATTGATTCATGTTGAAATGTCATGAAACAACTTAGGGCTTGGCTGGCTGAGCAATAAAGCAGGTCCTCTTGGCAGCTTGAATGAACTGCCCCTGACAATAGGACAGGGGACAAGGCATTAAACATTGCCAAGAATGGGCAATTTGGAGGCTGCCTAGTGACAGAAATGACAAGGCCAAAATCATAACCACTTTGAAAAAAAATGACATCAGTTGAAGGATAAACATAAAATGGGACAAAAGCAACCTCATCACAGAGCTATAAATGCTCCGATGAACATTTAGCCTGATAACCCATGAAACCCCTATATCTTAGGGAATTCTTTTCATATTGGTTAACCCCCATTATAATGACTGGTTCTGCCTTACAGGTATATGGATGAGTCGCCTTGCAGGTAAAACCATGGACCACTACCCCAGTGAATCTCTGTCCTTTACCATAACCCAGAAAACTAGTAGTACAGATGTTAGTTACCTCATCCCACAACTCCATGTTTTGATGGAGACCCCACCGTGCCTTTTTAATGGACAGGTTGACATTTAATGACATGTGAAGGGTATTTGGCTTTCCTGGTCAGTTTTCTCAACAAAGCCCCAGATGCTGCTTTGGTTGGAGTTCAGGAAGATGCATTTGCCAGGAAGACAGGCCTCCTGAGCCAGTTGTGTGCCTCTCCTAGTCCCACTAATAATTCCTTTGTGATACAGTCCCATAGCAGTTCTCTTCATCCATAAGGACACTTTGGATATCAGCTCTCTGGAGGAAAGGGGATCTAAAGAACCGATTTGCTTCAGTGCCTCTGGAGTCCAGGAAATGAAGTTTGGGGCCCAGACACAGAAGAAATCCAAGGGCTCTAGCCAGTGGAATCCCTTAGCCATACTTGGGTCCTATGGATGTAATGGAAAGATCATGGCATTAGAGGCAAACAGACCAGGTTCAAGTCCTAGTATGTGACCTTGAGCAAGTCACACCTTTATGAGTTTGTTTCCTTCTCATCTTGTATTTTGTTTCCAAGACACTAATGATATGATAAGCATTAAAAATAAAGAATGAGCTCTCTGAGCCAAGGCAGATCTGATTGGTATTTCCAAGGACGTTCCTGCTTTGAAGGACCCATTCAAACAAAAGTTACCAATAAATTTAAAGGACAGAATAGAGTAGGGGAAGCATGGCATAAAGGTTTCCTCTCACCAGCCATCTCTGCTTGATTTGTAGTAGCTCCCTGGAATGCCATATTCACGAGGATTCTGAGGTCATATCTGGGTTCAGTGGGGGAAAATGTCCTGATCAATGGGTACAAGAGGAGAGTCTGGCACCACGCATGACATCCTTGTTTTGGAGATTGAGAGCATTGAGCTTGAAAGTCAATTCTCAGAGGAAGTCATATGTCTTAGCTCTTACTTCAATATCAATAAAAAACAAAATTTCAGTGGGTTATAAACATAAACACTTATTTCTCACTACACAGAGCATCAGGTTATCGGTTGGATTGGTTCTGCTCCACATTGCTTCTCATTCCAGGACCCAGGCAGAGGGAGTTGCCCTCATTTGGGATGTGCTGTGCTCATGGCAAAAAGCAGAAACTCTAATGGCCAAGCCAAATCAGACAATCACATTTAAAACTTCTCCTCAGACATAACATAAGTCATATTATTCACACTTCATTGGCCAAAGCAAGCCAAATGGCCAAGTTCCAAGTCAATGGGGGAAGGGATATATAATCTTACTGGCAAGGAGGGAGTGAGAAACAGCAATCGATGCAATCTACCAGATGGTGTTTGAGAAAGATACTTTTAGTATGAAGATGCTGTATCTGTTTTTTCTTATTTTCTACAATACACATGTAATATATGTGTAATTTTTAAAAAATTGAAAAGTTGTAAAATGCTAGTGTATCTTGTGAATATTGGGATTCCCCAAGGAGGGAGCAAGCTGATACCTGGAGAGAGGAGGGTGCCTATGCTGATGGAAGTAGGGGGAGGGGGAAAATGCACAAAACTGGGAGCTCTTCAGAGAATATGTGAGTTTATAGGAGGACATAACAAGGGAACTAAGTACATGACAAGTAGATCCACAAGGGAAGCCCAAGAAAAGCATCAACAGCAAGTGGATAAGCAAGTGGACTGGTGTTACTTGGATAAGCAGATCAGCTCAAGACCTGCCGAAGGCACAGAGGTCTCAGAAGATGGAGATGAAGTGATGAATGAATGTTAATGATGTCTGGAAAACAAGGACTATGGAATACTGGTTAAAAAAAAAACACAGATGTTTTCTAAGATAGCAGTTTCAACAGGGAGTCAGGCATTATTAAATCATTGAATATCGAGTACCTACTAGGCAGCAGGTACCATGACAGGTACTGCAGGCACACTGGTGCACAACAAAAGAGACACCATTCCTGCACTCAGAGCTCAGAGCTGAGTGGTAGAAATGTGTTAACAATCAGGGGAGCCTGGCTGAGTCGGTCAGTGGAGCATGTGACTCTTGATCTCGGCATTATAGATTTGAGCCCCACATGGATATAGAGATTACTTAAAAAATAATAATAAAATCTTTAAAAAAAAAAAAAGGAAAGGAAATGGGCAACAATCAAATCTCAAATGGATACTCAAGCTTCTTTCAATCTGATAACACTTCCCCAGTGTGTTCTCTTTCTATCATTCAAAACAACTACTTCCCATGTTCTCCCTCTTCAAATCCATTATTCCCAATACCTCTGCCCCTACACACAGCAGATAACCACCCATCATACCTCATTAAAAAAAAAAAAAGCAACTAAGAGTTCTCCCTAATCTTTCCACCAACAAAATACCAACCTACCCACTCAATACACATTCTCTCTGCTTCTGCTTTCATATGGGCAATCCCTGCCCAATCTCGATCCTATCCCCTCTTGCATTCAGTCTTCACTCCTGCAGTTATGCTTTTTCTCTCCTGCCTTCTCCCTCCCTACTGGATCATTTGCATTGTTACACAAATATGTTGTAGTTGGAAAAGGGAGAAGGCGAATTTTCCCTTCCAAGAAGAATTTGGAAATGAGTGAGAATGTATTTTGGTTGTCACCATGAGCAGGGAGCCCTAGTGGCATTTAGCTGGGGCCAGGGATGCTATGTTCTATCTTATTTAAAAAGAAAAACTCCCTTAAACCTCACAATTTCCACCAACTATTACCAACTACTTCTCAAACCCTCCACAGAAGAACTTCTTGATAGAGTTATCTCTGTACACACTCTCCACTCCATCTCACAATCTCTGGCCATCCACTCCAATCATGTGTCTGGCCCCACCACTTCCCAGAGACTACTCTTATCAGAATTATCAATGGCCCCCATATTGCCAATGCAGGGGTCACTGCTTGGTCCTCATCTTATTTGATGTCACACAGTATTTAACCCAACTAACTACTCCTTCCTTTTTGAAAGGTTACCTAAAATGGGTATCTCTAACTAACAAGAGCAAACAGAGCACTCTTGATTTATCCTTCACCCCAAGCAAATAACCAGCCAACAAAACAAACAAAAAAGACATGCTACTACTCTTCCTTTTGTCTCAGGAAAGGCTATGCAGATATTCAAGCCAAAACACAAAAACAAAAAACAAACAAACCCCCCCAAAAAAACACACTAAGCTATTTTCTACTATTCCCTACATAAATCCATCAGTGAGTCCTCTCCACTGTATGTATAAGACATACCTCCAAAGTCTCTACTTCTCTCCATTGCTATTGCCCCGCTGGTCCAAGCCACTGACATCCCCCCTTCTCTCTGCTCTCTACTTGTACCTCTCTATGACCCATTCTTCATTTAGCTCCCACAGTGAACTTTTTAAAATGTAACTCCCATGCTTGAAACCCTCCATTAAAATTTCATTCCATTAAGAATAAAGTTCTACATTCCTTATCCTATCTTACAAAGCCCTAAGGGATCTGACCCTTGCCTACCTTTCTGATTCCACTTGATACTAATATGTAAGCCACACTGGCCTTATTTCCATCCTTGAAATATCCATCTCATTCATACTTTTTGTGCAGCAAATGTTAAGGATTTATTGTATAATGCAATTATGCTTAGAGCAGATGTTAGTGGGCAGTGACATAGGTTGCATATCCAGTTTACCACTCTAGATCAGAAAGAGGCTCTGATCAGAAAGACAAAGGAAGATATTATATATTGTAAAGGAGGCAATCCATCAAGAGGATGTTAACAGATATAAACACATACATACCTAACAACAGAAATCCAAAATATATGAAGCAAAACTGACAGAATTGAAGGGAGAAGTAGATAGTTCTACAATAATAGTTGGAGACTTTGTACCCCACTTCCAATAATGCATAGAACAATTAGAAGACCAACAAGGAAATGGAGGACTTGAACACAATAAACCCACTACACCTAACAGACATATGTAAAACGCTCTACCCAATAACAGCAGAAAACACATTTTTTGAAGATTTTATTTATTTATTTGACAGAGAGAGAGAGAGCACAAGCGGGGGGAGAGGCAGAGGAAGAGGGAGAAGCAGATTCCCTGCTGAGCTGGGAGCCTGACTTGGGTCTCGATCCCAGGACCATGGGATCAAGACCTGAGCCGAAGTCAGACACTTAACCAACTTAGCCATCCAGGTGCTCCAACACATTTTCTCAAATACACAGGAAACAGTCTTCAGGATAGATCATATGCTAGGCCACAAAACAATAAATTTAAAAGAATTTAAATCATAAAGTATCTTCTCCAACCACAGTGGAATAAAACTAGAAATAAATAACAGAAGCTAGTCTGGAGAATTCACAAATACATGGAAATTAAACATACTCTAACAATCAATGGGTCAAAGAAGAAGTTCCTAGCAAAATTTAGAAAATTCTGTCTCGCCTAGCAACCCGGTAATTATAGTACTACTTACTACCTTAATATCCTAGAGGAAGTAATTGTATGACATCAAGGAAATTCTATAAATCCCTATACAAATCAGCTTTTGCTGCATAACTAACTACCACAAAATTGTCATGGAACAATAAGCATTATTCTCAAGTTCACAGGTCTTCAGATTGGCTGAGACAGACTGCTTTAGGCTGCATATTTTGCAGGGAAGCAGGGACAGTCAGGCTGAAGGAGCAACAGCTACCTAGGGACATTTTCTTCTTACAGCAAAGGATGAAAGCTCCCAGAGCAAAGAGCAATGATGCATACAATTCCTCTTAAGGCCTAGGCTCAAATGTATGTTATCACTTCTGCCCGCATACCATTTGCTTTAGCCAAAGCAAATCATACAGCCAAGTCCAACATCAGTGAGAAAGAGAAGAATATTTACCCCTACCATAAGAGTTAGAGGGGAGGGAATGAAAATTTACTGAACAATAATCTACTCTTCCACAGCCCCCCTTTGAGAAGAGCATTAAACAGTGGTGCTGTTGTTATTACTTAGGGGTACTGAACAATAATGTCTTCTTACTAACCATAAGTCATATAGAAATGTTATTCAAAGCCGTTTTATCCAGGTTCAGTCAACACGTGTTGACTTACTAATTTATTCTTAGCTGAGCAGCATTATCACCTCAAGAACTTGTACTTCAGTACAATTTCTGTTCCAGTCCTGAATGAAAACTTCTAAGATGTCCGTATGATATATCAAAGCACTAAAAGTGAATCTGACACCATCGATAGGAACAGAATGAATATACCTTCTTTGAAAATCTTCCTAAAAGAAAAATCCCTTTGACTTGTGGCAAACTTCAACTTTCTGGAGGAATCTTAATGAACTTTATCTCTGTTAAAGTAAAATATATCCAGTGTAAATACAATACAGAGTCTAACCTTCCCTGGCCTTGAAGATCTTGATATGCTACTAATATTTTCACATGCAAAAAAATGATGAAGCTGATGGTGAATGAGGACATTATCCTGAATTCTGCATTGTTCAATTGATGATACACAGCTTCCATTTATGCTATAACCTCCCTTCCAACAAACATCTCTCCTACAAGATTTTCATCTTATTTGTTTCATTTTGAACTCAGTGGAAATAAAGATATTTTTATCTTAATTTCAGGCCAGAAAATATGAAGTCATGAAAACATACTGAAAAGGATAGACGTTTTTTAAATGGGATCTTAAGAGCCAGGCCCAAAGCCTGTTGCCAAATTCAATGAATAATTTTTTGGAGTAAGAACAGAACATTGCTCTGGGATTGAGCCAACTAGAAAGGCTGATACACTATGACATCTCTGGCATGTATAACCTCCCTGCCCTTGAAATGAACTCTTGAGGGAGGCAGCGTGGCCAAAGTTGGCAAAGAGGTGAAGAGTGCACCTCCAAGTCCTGAAGTACCCAAACCTCCCTGTGCAAGTCAATCTAGTTGGGGGGAAGATCCATCTACATTAGTGAAAACTCAGAATTCCCATTATTTCCAAATACAAGTAATACTTCTGAGCTTAAAATATTGACAAGCAGAATCAAAGTTTTTTCCACTTCTTCCAAATGCCATTGAAATAACAAAGATATAAAAAGGAAACCAAAGTAGTACTAGAACAACCAAGAAGAATGCTATCACCACCAAAGCAATCTTGATGAATTTCTGAAAGATACGAAGCAGATAGGATAAAGATAACACAGTGTATGCTTTTTTTTTAAGGTTATTTTTTTTATTAACATATAATGTATTATTTGTTTCAGGGGTAGAGGTCTGTGATTCAACAGTCTTGCACAATTCACAGCGCTCACCATAGCACATACCCTCCCCAGTGTCCATCACCCAGCCACCCCATCCCTCCCACCCCCCTCCACTCCAGCAGCCCTCAGTTTGTTTCCTGAGATTGAGTCTCTTATGGTTTGTCTCCCTCTCTGGTTTCGTCTTGTTTCATTTTTCCCTCCCTTCCCCTATGATCCTCTGTCTTGTTTCTCAAATTCCTCCTATCAGTGAGATCATATGGTAATCGTCTTTCTCTGATTGACTTACTTCGCTTAGATAATATCCTCTAGTTCCAACCTCGGTGTATGCTTTTTAAATTGTGTCCTGATACAAATATTTGACTTACTGATCAAACTGATAAAAATGCAATTAATGTCAGAGTTGAGTGCCCAATACAGGCAGAAGAGGACAGAGACAGACTTCCCCCAAAAGAATCATAGAAAAAAAAAATCAGCACAGAAAGGACATAACGAAGAGGCTGAGGAAAGCTCAAAATAATTACAGTAAAAGGCTTAAATTTTAGGGGCGCCTGGGTGGCTCAGTCGGTTGGGCATCTGCTTTCAGCTCAGGTTGTGGTCCCTGATTTTATTTTAAAATAAAATCTTAAAAAAAATTTAATGAGCTTATTATTGTTATTTAAAAATAAATATTTTTAAAATTTTCTCTCATTTTAATTTCTAACATAGGAGCTATCAATATATATAACCCTTACACACAAATGCTCTTTGGGATCCTCAATAATTTTTAAAGGTGTAAAGTGGTCTGGACACCAAAATTTTGGAGAATCAATGCTGTGTTCTCATGCTTGCCATCTGTTTCTTTCTTTGTTTCTTTCTTTTTAGATTTATTTTTTTTTAGGAGTTTATGTTTAAGTAATCTCTACACCCAATGTGGGGCTTGAACTCACAATCCCAAAATCAAGAGTTGCATGCTCTACCAACTGAACCAGCCAGGCACCCCACCATTGGTTTCTACCTGCGGTGGGGGCGGGGGGGACTGGGGGAAGATGGAGGGATAGGAAAGTGAACACTGATAGTGTCCTAACTGCCACCAAAGTGAAAGGGAGGACAACACATCATATCAGTGACGTTCCTTAACTTTATCTCCTCATATCTTTCATGAGTCTAAAGTCCTAAGGAACGTGGACACCCAATGATCCATCAGTAGATTCTGGAAAAGTCACAGTTTGAGAGTAGGCTTGGGGAAGCAAATGGAAGGGTTTCCATACAATCCATTCATACATGGAACTGCTAGCATGGCCCCATATAAATTTGAAAAAAAGGTAGTGGTGGGAGGGGCATTAAATAAATAACCTATAATGAAAAGGGAAAATAAATCACCTGCTTTCAGTTTATGACTCTCCATCCTTAAGCAAACATACTAGGAGTTTGGACACTGTGACAGTCATTTTCTTCCTTTAGGAATTATGAGGTCGGGCCTGGCTGTAAAGATGAGGAGTAGTGATATGCAGGGTTTGAAGACATAGGCAAATCCTCAGGACAAGCACTCAGATTTTCACTGATGATTATGGTTAAGCATTTAGACATCTATTTATTCAGCAAGAGTTTATTGTGTTACCTAAGTCTTCCTGAATTTTGGACCAGGAAAGTGTTGGTATTGAATTTTTTTTAAAGTTTAGACATATATGGATCTGCTACAAGATACACCGTCCATCTACTGCAAATTTTCTTTTCCTTTTAGAAGTGACTTACTATTCTCAGTCTAGTAAACAAATTATTAGTAAGTCAATGATAAGGTAAAAGCATTTCAGTAAATTAATAATGTTTCAATAATTCTAAAAACACATAAACCATTCTACTAAAATTTTCAGTGAAATGACTTCAGTCTCAAAATATCCAACATAGTTTCTTTGATGAGTGATAAAATTAACTATTTTCTCCATTTCAATTCTGGTGACTTAATTTGAAATCTTAAAAAGCACATTATTGATAAAGTTATAAGTCCTGGGAGAACTAGAAAAATGGCTAATGGTCCTAACTGATAACACACTATCTTAGTTTCTTGCACAATTTCCCCCATTTCTCATTTTTATTTTTGGAAACTAGGAGTTAGGGTTTGAGAACATCTGGCCCTGGTCTACAATCTTTGAAATTCCCACATCCCTAAAGTGACTTGCCTATGATATAGCAGCCAGTGGTAAAAATATTAGAGATCTGGAATGCAAGCCCTTCTCACTTCCTATGGTAATCTCAGCAAAGTAAGACTCCACGTGTGTTTATGAGAGACAAAGAGGCAGAGGGACGTGATTAGAAGGTAAATGAAGAGTGGTATTATATCCATCTCAATGGCAATATCTTCCCCTATCATTCTTGGGCTACAGAGGACAGATACCATAGAGCATGTCACAGATCCCAGTGTCTTCCTCACTAATGTGTTTCTTAATGTTTTAGGGGAAGAAGTCTTCCATGGGACTTGTTGGGACACCAACAAGAAGGTGACACCAACTGAGTAGGAAAAACTCACTTTGGTGTGTCTCCTTGACTCTTAACACCACTACCACCCTCCCAACATGTCTGATGCCAGAAGTGAGGGGTTATTCCTGCATCAGGCAAGTCTGTGACACCAGCTGGGTGTCCTACAATTTAACTCAATTCCGACACTATCTACCTGGATATAGCATCAGGTCCCACAGGTTAAGGGCTCAGTTCCACACGACTATCCCCCTCTTCAGATGGCAATCGTAAGTAGTAGGTCCTCAAGTTATACACAACTTTTGTCTGACTTGACTAGAAATCATCCATGAAAATTCTAGAGGATTTCATCCTCTCCTTTGAATTCAGTTATTTACTAGAGCAGCTCACAAAACTCAGGGAAACATGTTTCCCAATTTATTATATGGTAAAGGATACAGATGAACAGTCAAATGAGGGCAGGGTCTGAGTGGGTCTTGAGCACAGGAGCTTCTGTCCTTGTGGATCACCTTCACAGTACATAGATGTGTACTTGCCATCCTTGAAGCTCTCTGAACCCCTTCCTTTTGTGTGTGTGTTTTTTTAAAAGACTTATTTATTTGAGAGAGAGAGAGTCTGTGGGGGGAGGGGGCAGAGGGAGAGGAGGAGAGAATCCTCAAGCAGACTCCATGCTGAATGTGGAACCCAACGCGGGGGCCCAATTACAGAATCCTGAGATCATGACCTGAGCCAAAATCAAGAACTGATTGAGCCACCCAGGTGCCCCTCCTTTTGCATTTTTAAGGAGGCTTAATTACATAGGCACGACTGATTAAATCATTGGCCACTGGTGATTGAACTCATTCTCCAGCCCCTCTCCCTTCCCTGAAGGTAGGGGTGTGGGACTCTACTCATACGGTTCTTTCCCTTGACAACCAGCTCCATCCCTGGCTGCTTTCCAAAAGTCACCTCATTAACATAAATCCAGGTGTGGTTGAAAAGGGTTTGTTACAGATATCAAAAGACCTTTATTGCTCTTATCACTTAGAAAACTCCAAGAGTTTTAGGAGCTCAGTGCCAGAAACAAGGAATGAAAACCAAATATATATTGCTTATTATAAGTCATGATATCACAGCAGGGAAGTTCTGGCACCAGACTTCATTGAATGTGGGCCATCACTGAGTCTAAAATTTAAACATCCAAGCAAACTATTAGAGCCATTTCCAGCTTTACCTAACCAATACCTAACCCACTTTAAATCCAGAATACCTGGTAACCTATATCAATATATTAATCCTGATACAAAACTATATTCTGTTCTTTTTGGCTTAACGTCCTTAGAATCTATTCTCACACATATTTCTTGGGTTTCTACCGATATGAATTAGCAAACTCCTGCATTTATTTTGTACTCTAAGCAATTTCTTCCCGAGTCAGAATCTTCATTTGTTCTGCTTGAGCATTCTGAGATCTGACTCTAGTTTAGGCCTAGAATAGGAAATAATGTAGAGTGAGAATGGCCCTTGAGGAGAATAAGCATCCGCTTGCAAGGCAACTGCCTCAAATAAGGTGATTTTAGAGTCTAAGAAGGAAAGGGCAGTGTTCTCAGTCATAAGAAAAGGGGCTGTGGCTGCTTGCTCAGAGAGACGTGGGCATTTAACTTCAGCCAAGTTCAATCCAAGTCTTAGAATCCCACTTGTTCCCAATGCTCTGACTGTCACATAAATATTTTGGTGGGTCAGTGAATACAATTTCCTTTATAACTTTGCACCCACCTGGTCACATTTTTAATAAAGTTGGTCTTACAGTTATAAGAAATAGACTTTTATAGGATTTGCCATAAAAGTTCTCTGATTGTCTGAATTCAACTTTAAAGACTTGATTTTGTCTTTTTCTGTCATTTTTCTAGTGTAGCCATAAGATATCATCCCACCCCATACTCCTCATTGTCATCATTACTCTCATAATGGTTAAATGCAACATCCACTTGATCTGGAAGGCAACTACTTCAAGAGGTACTTCTTCCCAAGCAACCACAGGTGATGTACTTTAATGAATCATGATCCTACAGCATGCTATATATGATCAGAATACTGTTTTCCATTGACAAGGAACTAAACACTTCATTCAAGTCCAAGGACATCTACAAACATTCCAAGACCCGAGTAGATGCCTGAAACCACACATAGTACCCAACCCTACATATACTGCTTTTCCCTCTACATACATACCTATGATAAAATTTAACTTATAAATTAGGCACAGTAAGAAATTCACAACAATAACTAATAAAATAGAACAATTATAACAATATACTGTAACAAAAGTTATGTGAATATGGCTTCTGTGTGTGTGTGTGTGTGTGTGTGTGTCTTTCTCTCTAAATATCTTATTCTACTGTACTCACCCTTCTTTGTATGATGATGTGAGATGATAAAATGCCTACATGATCAGATGAAGTGAGGTGAAGGATGTAGGCATTGTGACTTAGTGTTAGGCTACTACTTACCTTCTGACAATACATCGGAAGGCAGATCATCTGCTTCTGGACACCAGCTGACCACTGATTACTGATACCATGGAAAGTGAAACTCTGGATAAAAGGGGACTACTGTACACTGAAAATCCTAAATGAAGACCTAAATAAATGGTTCTAAATAAATGGGAAAACACAAAATGCTCCAGAATGTGAAGACTAAATAGCATAAAAATGCTAACTCTCCTACATTTAACCTATAAATTAAGTCTAATCCCAACCCAAATCCTAAAATTATTATTTATTGAATCTGAAAAGCTTATCCTAATGTTACTACTGAAAAAGATGCACAAGATATAGCCCTACAATTTGAGAGAAAAAATAATGAGGGGAAACTTTCTATATCAGAGATCAAGATAGATTATAAAGTTGTGTAAATAATAAAAATAAAATAATATTGATGCAGAAATAAGCAAATAGCTTTATCAAGAATTGTTACTGTCTGGAGCGCCTGGGTGGCTCAGTCAGTTAAGCGTCTGCCTTCGGCTCAGGTCCTAATCCCAGGGTCCTGGGATCGAGTTCCACATTGGGCTCCTTGCTTCCTCTCCCTTGGCCTGTCTCCCCTGCTTGTGCTCTCTCTCTGAAACAAATAAATAAAATCTTAAAAAAAAAAAAAAGAACTGTAACCATTTGATCATTCTGAAAGATGGCATCTCCAATCATTAGGATAAAAATGAACTAGCTAACATATGACTTGAAACAATTGGCTAAACATTTGGAAAAATATTGAAATAAATCCCTTTCTCACAGCTATTCAGAATACACTCCACAGGAATTAAAGAGCACTTGGTGCTTTAAAAAATAATAGAAAAATTAAAAATAACTTTTTCATAACCTTGGGTAGAAGTAGTGGAAGAATTTCCTTCTTAAGCAAAACACAAGTCTCAGATGCCATCAATGGAAAGACTGATTTCATAGAAATTAAAAACTTTTCCTCAGCAAGAAACATTAACAATATCTCTAAACATAAACAGGAAGCTGGGAAAAACATGCTTAATACAGAATTCATAATCATAATATTTTAATAAATTTTTCATATCGGTAAGAAAGAGAAAACCTCCCAATAGGGAAAATCCGAAAGCTTCTGAACAGCAATTCACAGAAGAGTAATATGGTTGATAAACTTAAAAAGAGATACTTACCCTCATTAAAAATCAAGTAAAAGAAAATTAAAAATCAGAGTTTTAATCTATCAAATTGCAAAATTTAGCAGGATTGATAACATCAAAAACAATGTTAGCACAAGGATGGGGAGACAGGTACTCTCATGTGCTATTTATAGAAGTGTAAATTGGTATAGGCTTTTGGGGGCACAGTGTAACAGGTACGTACCTTTTAAGGCTTAAAGTTTAAGCCAGTGATTCCATGTTAGGAATCTAACCCATGGAAGTACACACATAGATGCACAAAGATGTATAAACAAGGACATTTATTATAGCATTGTTTCTAATGCTGAATGATTAGAAACAACTAAAACTCTTGGGCGCCTGGGTGGCTCAGTTGGTTAAGCGACTGCCTTTGGCTCAGGTCATGATCCTGGAGTCCCGGGATCGAGCCCTGCATCGGGATCCCTGCTCAGCGGGGAGTCTGCTTCTCCCTCTGACCCTCCCCCCCTCTCATGCTCTCTCTCTCTCTCTCTCTCTCTCTCTCTCTCATTCTCTCTCTCAAATAAATAAATAAATAAAATCTTTAAAAAAAAAACCAACTAAAAATCTTTCCATAAGAGAACAATCAGATAAATTAGTAGAATACTCTGCAACTGTTAAAATTAAAGAAATAGGGCGCCTGGGTGGCTCAGTTGGTTAAGCAACTGCCTTCGGCTCAGGTCATGATCCTGGAGTCCCTGGATCGAGTCCCGCATTGGGCTCCCCGCTCAGCGGGGAGTCTGCTTCTCCCTCTGACCCTCTTCCTTCTCGTGCTCTGTATCTCTCATTCTCTCTCTCTCAAATAAATAAATAAAATCTTTAAAATTAAAGAAATAGAGTTTTATATGCTGACATGAAAATGTCTTCAAGGCATTTGATAAGGCCAAAACATGTTGCAGAGTGATTTATAAAATATGTACATCAGTTATATACATCTGTAGATATATCTGTGTATACAACAAACTTTTAACTGTGATTACCTTTGGTGAGCAAGGGGAATGGAGGACTGGGAGGAGATAAAATAAGATCATACTCGGGTTTTTTTGTTGTTGTTGAATTCTGTACTTAAAAAGTATAATAAGAATAATTTCGGGGCACCTGGCTGGCTCAGTCAGTGGAGCATGTAACTCTTGATCTTGGGGTTGAAATTTCGAACCCCACATTGGGTGTAGGGATTACTTAAAAATAAAAATCTTTAAAAAGAAGAATAATTTCTTGTGAAATGTTTGTAATTACAGTTTTTTAAAAAAACACATGCGACATGGGAAGCTTCTTCAAAGCTTCTCAGAGCATTGGTACTGCATAAATGCAAGACACTGATATCATCATTGTTATTATCAGTGTCCTTACCCTTCACAACTATCAACACTGATATACCTTCGTCAGAGAAATTTAAACAAGATTTACAAATAGAGGTTCATTTATTCACAGAGCACACCTTGGAAGCAAGGCTATAATTCCAAAATACAGACATAAGAAATGACCTGTCTAGATTTTCAAACAAGTCAGGAAATGATCCAGAGCCAGGATTCCACTCATGTACGAATAAATATATATACTGGCTCTCAGCACAGAGCCATAAATAACCCCATCCCCTGGCATTTCAGTCTCTCCCCAAGTAATTGAGTGTTTAAATGACTTGTAAACCTTCACTTTGGCTTTAAAAATTGTCTATGTCTGGCATTCTTTTTAAAGGGATGACTTTTAACAGTTTAACATCAACCTTCCAAAGAAAGCAAGAGAGTAAGATTAGTTTTCACCTTCTATAAGAGGACAACCCTAGAAGAAATAGGGTTTTTCTAAACGACAGCTCTGATCATATTGTTTAGCCTAAGATCGATAACTTAGCCGGGGGTACTCTATAACTGCGTTATCTTAATTCTGAAAACTTTCTAAAGAAATGGATTGAGCCAAGCACTGCCTCTGCCAATAACCATATGTATGACCTTGTACAACTCCATCAACTTCTCTAAACTTGAGATTCCTCATTTGTAAAGTGGGAATAAGAATATCTTCCTGCTTAACTACATGGGTTGTCTTCAGGCTCAAATAAGAGAGATTGGAAAGGTGCTCTGTAAGGTATGAAGTTCCAGGTAAACCATTATTAATGTATGAAACCCAGGTTCTCAATACAAGTATATTTCCTGCCTCATTCCCTCAATTCCAGAATGTGAGAAGACATTTGATTTGCCATATTCAATCCTCTCAACTTGGGCTGAATAATCTGTTCTTTCTAGACCAACTACACTACAGTGTCTACAAAAGGAGTGACCTTTGTAAGGTAGCGTTTATTTCTAAGGTAGGTTACAATTGAAACAGACAAAGTGACTTAAGCCTTTTAAATTAAATTAAATTGGATTATACTAAACATGTTACTCACTGCAATATCTGCCATATTCCTTTTCTGAGTGAACTGCTTCCTCCTTCAGCTTCTGCTGCTCACACAATGCTTCCTTAACCACAGCCAGAGCCAGATTGAAAGGTGGGTGGTTGGGCAGTTGCCTGAATTATTATTCTATAAGGGGTACTGAAAAATCACTGGAATAATTAGTAACTATAGAAACGGCAATGGTTTCCACAGGCAAACTCTTACACAGGTGGAGGAATAGAAATGTGCCCCTGCTTGAAATGTAGTACAAGAAAGAGGAAACTAAAAACGATAGTATTATCTAATATGTTTCGAATGCTTATTACATACCAGGCATATTATCAAATGCTTTACATGTATGATTTCATTTAAACCCAGCAATTGTTAGTTTGTATGTTATTGTTTTTAAACCTATATCTCAGATGAGGAAATTGAGATGAGCCTAAGACCGCACAAGTAGCAAACAGTGGAGGTGCCATATGAAACCAATCTTCCTCCAGGACTTATCCTCACTATGCCTCACAGCACCCCACCCCCAAGTCTAGCTAAGTCTGTCATATGCTTTTGTGTCTTGCAGTTTTGAAAGAATGATTAGATTACATTGATCAGGCAGACTAAATCTGAAACCAAATAGTTCATGGATAGCACTGTTGGCCAGGAACCAGTGATCAATTTTAGAATACAAATCCCAAACCTTTTAGTATGTCTTCAAAGAACATGTCTGGTTCAGAAAAAAAATTGCAAAAGTGAAAAGAGAGTAGAAACTATTAAAAAAACATGAAATATATTGCCAAAATTGCTTAGGGACCTGTTTGTAATTTTAATTGATGGAAAATGAAGTTTCTCATCTCCCCCATCAAATAAGGGTTGAACGAATATTTAAAGAATACTTTTGAAAGGTGCATCACTTAGAATTCAATTGTAAATAACAGATTTCATTATATCTAACTTAAACAGAAAGTGATTTTCCAGGAGGAATTAGAGATTTATACCTATGGGAGGGCTACAAGAACAGAGTTGAAGCTATGCTTTCAGGAACAACTTCCAGAACACCATTATAGAACTGGCCTCATCATGGGTGCCATGCTTCTGCCACACTTATGGAGTTGGGAAATCGGGAAGCCATCTCCATAGCTGTTGACTTTGACATAATCTGAATTAGCAAAATGAATACTCTGCTCCCTGTCTCTCATCACCTATGAAATTTAGGGACTGAACACTGGGGCCTCTGCTAGAGCTGGCTCAGAAAAACCAGTATCTGCCAGTATAAACAACAGAAGTAGTAGAAATACAGCCTCCACCTCAGAATGTTCACTTTTAACTTGCATATCTCATTAAAGTACATCTGTTTTACGGAAACTAGATTTCATGATCAAGGAAAAACTAGGTTTCAGTCCAAGCTGTAAGGACTTCTGGAAAATATAGTCTCTAGGTTTCCAGCCTCAAGCAGTAAGACTTGCTGGAAGGGAGTTGTAATTGAGTTGAGTGCATCAGTTTGTGATGTCTGCTACAATCAGACGCCAAATTATTAGAGCCAGCCTAGAGCTAGCTTGTTCCACCCCTGGCGACAGGTTAGAGTGGGAATTCAACTTAAGGGCAGCCCACCCATGGGCTGGCCAGTGGTAGGTGACTTGATGAAAAAACATAACTTGGGACCAGATTCTTCCCTCAGGATTTTGGGATTGGGACACTGAAGGATTGAGCCAATGAACTGATGGCTTCAGTGATTTTAGGTTGATACAGAATGAGAACAATGATGGGCCATGTGTGAGCAAATAGCAATATTTATAGACATATTCAGTGAGAAATATGGAGGCAAATACCAAAAGATATGGCATGAAATGTTACAAGTGGTTGCATCTGAAGAAGGGGCCAAAGAATTGCAGTTGTTATCATTTATAATCCTTTTAGTGCTATTTGAAATTCTAAACTCTATACTTGGGATAAAAATTAAAAATAAAACAACAAAATGAATACCTCAAACTTTGGACTTTAAGCCAGAACAACTAACCTACATATTACATGATCACTGGCAAAAGAAAGGGAGCTCCAGACAATCCAGTCCTTACTTGCCTCACTTCCCACCTGGGATTGAGTCCCACCCACATCAGGCTCCTTGCTCAGCAGGGAGCCTGCTTCTCCCTCTGCCTGCCCTTCTTCCTGCTTGTAACCGCTCTCTCTCTCTCTGACAAATAAATAAAATCTTTAAAAAAAATGTTGAAAAATTGAAACCAGTTTAGTGAGAACCTTGAATGCCAAGCCAAGGAGTTTATCACCCCAGCAACAGGGATAGCTTTTTTTTTTTTTAAAGATTTATTTATTTATTTGAGAGAGAGAGAGTGCACGAGAGGGGGTAGGGTCAGAGGGAGAAGCAGACTCCCCACTGAGCAGGGAGCCTGACGTAGGATTCATCCTGGGACTCCAGGATCATGACCTGAGCCGAAGGCAGTCGCTTAACCAACTGAGCCACTCAGGTGCCCCTACAGGGATACTTTGAGTAAAGGAATGACTTTAATATGTGTAAATAGAGTGCTTATCTGCGTGCGAGATAAATTTGATAGAGACTGATGGTAGCCAACAGATTGGTTAGGAGATTAATAATATGATCCTGAACTAAATGGATGGCAGTGGAATTGGAGAAAAAAGGTTGGATGAAGAGAAATAACAATGGAGGACTTCTTGGCAGCTGATCAGATTTGAGGAGCAAAGAGAGTAAATTTAGTGGGTTTTTCAGAATCTCTTCCTTCTAGGGACTACCTCTCAATCATTCCTTGAGATTCTGGTGGTGAATTAGAGTAAACTCATAAAAATATTCTCAAAACTCAAGGAGATAAGTGTCCCAAGTTGACCACTTAGAGTACTCCTTCGCTCAATAGTGTTTGGTTCACAGGCACAGCGAAACAGAATGAAAGACCTTTCTGGGAACCTTTTTCCCAGTGTTATTAGGGAAGATGCTATCTTTCATCATAAGTTTTGGGATGCCAGAGGCTATTACACCTGCCATTCAGAGAAGGCCTATCAAGACATAGAGTCCAACAGAGCCCTGACATCATTTGAGCCATTGAACCCACCCATACCTGTTCCAATGGGTTTTTAGTAATGTGAGCCAAAAAATTAACTGCTTATGGGTTGGATTTCTATCATTTGCAACAGAAAGAGGATTTTTAACAGAGAATTAAAAAGGGCTTAATTTATAATATTTACAGTATATCTGCCAAATGAACAGTTTCATGTCCAGTACAATGGGAGGTAAAAAGGAATTCTAAGCTATGCCCCATACAACTGGAGATCTTATTCCAGTTTTGTCACCAATTAGCAATGTGACATCAAAGTCATGTAATAGATCTGGGATTGATTCTTCTCTTTTATAAAACTGAAGGAAAGGGGGATTGATTGAAATGTCCTATTTTCTAAAGATTTTCTTCAGCTCTAAAGTTTTATGATTCTATACCATAAGAGAAGAGAATTAGTCACTGAAGATACTAAAATGTGGAATATTGGTATACAAAACCAATTAAATGGAAAGAGACTGGAAGCCAGCAAGACCGTAGTAATAATTTAGAAGGAACTTTTCTGGAGCTTGGTGTAGAGAACATGGAAGAGAGATGGGAGTTCGGGTACGAACATAAGCAACATTCAAAGAAAGTAACAATTCGATACCGGTGTATATGGAATGTGAAGGTGAGTCAAGAGTGACTACTATTGACTCCAAGTTTGCCTGGAATAGTAAAAGAAAAATAAAATCTTTAACGTAAACTGGTGCAGCCACTCTGGAAAACAGTATGGAAATTTCTCAAAAAGTTGAATATAGAGCTACCCTACAACCCAGCAATTGCACTATTGGGTATTTACCCCAAAGATACAAATGTAGTGATTTGAAGGGGTGCCTGCACCGCAATGTTTATAGCAGCAATATCCACAATAGCCAAACTGTGGAAAGAGCCCAGATGTCCATTGACAGATGAATGGATAAAGAAGATGTGGTATATGTGTGTACACACACACACACACACGATGGAATATTACTCAACCATCAAAAAATGAAATCTTGCCATTTGCAATGATGTGGATGGAACTAGAAGGTATTATGCTAAGCAAAATATGTCAATCAGAAAAAGACAATTATCATATGATCTCGCTGATATGTGGAATTTGAGAAACAAGACAGAGGATCATGGGGGAAGAGAGGAAAAAATGAAACAAGATGAAACCAGAGAGGGAGACAAACCATAAGAGGCTCTTAATCTCAGGCAACAAACTGAGGGTTGCTGGCATGGGGTGGGGAAGTGGGAGAGATGGGGTGGCTGGATGATGGACATTGGGGAAGGTATGTACTATGGTGAGCGCTGTGAATTGTGTAAGACTGATGAATCACAGACCTGTACCCCTGAAACAAATAATACATAATATGTTAATAAAAAAGAAAAAAATCTTTAACATAAATGAGGTCGTTGGGAAAGTACAAATATCAGGGAATTAGTAAAGTTTTAAATATGCTTAATCTGAGCTGTTGGTATATATTCAAAGATAAAGTTTACAGACTTGAAAATCAGGAACTAAAGATCAAGTAGGAAGTCAGTTATGTAAGTGTTATATTTTGAGAATCATTGAACATAGAAGGAATAGTAAAAGTCCTAGGAGAGAATAAAAGCTACAATAAACATTTGATAATTGGCAAGGTTTGTTTATTAATAGGCAAAATATATTAAAATTGTAAACTCATTTAAGCCTTTAAGCTCAATTTATAAATGTTGTTATTCTATTTATAAATCTCCTCATCTTAGCATAAAAATATGGACAATCACTTACACTTATTCACTGTGATTTAATTAATTCACAGGCTTAACAGACTAAATAATTCCTAAATATTTAACATAATTTGCATACTCAAATAGTCAAATTTTCTTAGGTATTTTATTTATTTTTTTATTAACATATAATGTATTATTTGTGTCAGGGGTATAGGTCTGTGATTCATCAGTCTTACACAATTCACAGCGCTCACCATAGCACATACCCTCCCCAAAGTCCATCACGCAGCCACCCCATCTCTCCCACTCCCCCACCCCATGCCAGCAACCCTCAGTTTGTTGCCTGAGATTAAGAGTCTCTTATGGTTTATCTCCCTCTCTGCTTTTGTCTTGTTTCATTTTTCCCTCCCTTCCCCTATGATCCTCTGTTTTGTTTTTCAAATTCCTCATATCAGTGAGATCATATGATACTTTTCTTTTTTTTTTTTTTAAGCTTTTATTTATTTGACAGAGAGAGACACAGCGAGAGAGGGAACACAAGCTCGGAGAGTGAGAGAGGGAGAAGCAGGCTTCCCGCTGAGCAGGGAGCCCGATATGGGGCTCGAACCCAGGACCCCGGGATCATGACCCGAGCCGAAGGCAGACGCCCAACGACTGAGCCACCCAGGCACCCCCATATGATACTTGTCTTTCTCTGATTGACTTATTCGCTTAGCATAATGCCTGCTAGTTCCATCCATGTCATTGCAAATGGCAAGATTTCATTTTTTGATGGCTGCATAATATTCCATTGTGTGTGTGTGTGTATATATATATATATATATATATATATATATATATATATACACCACATCTTCTTTAGCCATTCATCTGTTGATGGACATCTAGGCTCTTCCCATAGTTTGGCTATTGTGGACGTTGCTGCTATAAACATTGGGGTGCATGTGCCCCTTCGGATCACTACATTTGTATCTTTGGGGTAAATACCCAGTATTGCAATTGCTGGGTCATAGGCTAGCTCTATTTTCAACTTTTTGAGAAACCTCCATACTGTTATCCAGAGTGGCTGCACCAGCTTACATTCCCACAAACAGTGTAGGAGCGTTCCCCTTTCTCCGCATCCTCGCCAACATCTGTCATTTCCTGACTTGTTAATTTTAGCTATTCTGACTGGTGTGAGGTGGTATCTCATTGAGGTTTTGATTTGGATTTCCTTGATGCCGAGTGATGTTGAACACTTTTTCATGTGTCTGTTGGCCATTTGGATGTCTTCTTTGCAGAAATGTCTGTTCATGTCTTCTGCCCATTTCTTGATTGGATTATTTGTTCTTTGGGTGTTGAGTTTGATAAGTTCTTTATAGATTTTGGATACTAGCCCTTTATCTGATGTGTCATTTGCAAATATCTTCTCCCATTCTGTCAGTTGTCTTTTGGTTTTTTTGACTGTTTCCTTTGCTGTGCAAAAGCTTTTTATCTTGATAAAGTTCCAATGGTTCATTTTTGCCCTTGCTTCGCTTGTCTTTGGCAATGTGTCTAGGAAGAATTTGCTGTGGCTGAGGTCGAAGAGGTTGCTGCCTGTGTTCTCCTCGAGGATTTTGATGGATTCCTCTCTCACATTTAGGTCTTTCATCCATTTTGAGCATATTTTTGTGGCGGGGGGTAAGGAAATGTGTCTTCTGCATGTGGCTGTCCAATTTTTGCAACACCATTTGTTGAAGAGATTGTCTTTTTTCCACTGGACATTCTTTCCTGCTTTGTCGAAGATTAGTTGACCATAGAGTTAAGGGTCCATTTCTGGGCTCTCTATTCTGTTCCATTGATCTATGTGTCTGTTTCTGTGCCAGTACCATACTGTCTTGATGATGACAGCTTTGTAATAGAGCTTGAAGCCCAGAATTGTGATGCTGCCAGCTTTGCTTTTCTTTTTCAACATTCCTCTGGCTATTCGGGGTCTTTTCTGGTTCCGTACAAATTTTAGGATTATTCCATTTCTTTGTAAAAAGTTGATGGTATTTTGATAGAAATTGCATTAAATGTGTAGATTGTTCTAGGTAGCATAGACATTTTCAAATATTTGTTCTTCTAATCCATGAGCATGGAACATTTTTCCATTTCTTTGTGTCTTCCTCAATTTCTTTCATGAGTATTCTATAGTTTTCTGAGTATAGAATCTTTGCCTCTTTGGTTAGATTTATTCCTAGGTATCTTATGGTTTTGGGTGCAATTGTAAATGGGATCGACTCCTTAATTTCTCTTTCTTCTCTCTTGTTGTTGGTGTATAGAAATGCAACTGATTTTATATCCTGCCACTTCACTGAATTCCTGTATGAGTTCTAGCAATTTGGGGGTGGAGTCTTTGGTGTTTTCCACATAAAGTATCATACCTGACCTTAGGGGAAAAGCTCTCAGTTTTTCCCCATTGAGAATGATATTCACTGTGGGTTTTTCATAGATGGCTTTTATGATATTGAGGTACGTACCCTCTATCCCTACACTCTAAAGAGTTTTAATCAAGAAAGATGCTGCACTTTGTCAAATGCTTTTTCTGAATCTATTGAGAGGATCATATGGTTCTTGTTCTTTCTTTTATTAATGTATTGATCACATTAATTGATTTGTGGATCTTGAACCAACCTTACAGCCCAGGAATAAATCCCACTTGGTCGTGGTGAATAATCCTTTTAATGTACTATTGGATCCTATTGGTCAGTATTTTGGTGAGAATTTTTGCATCCGTGTTCATCAGGGATATTGGTCTGTAATTCTCCTTTTTGATGGGGTCTTTGTCTGGTTTGGGGATCAAGATAATGCTGGCCTCATAAAAATGAGTTTGGAAGTTTTCCTTCCATTTCTATTTTTTGGAATAGTTTCAGAAAGTAGGTATTAATTCTTCTTTAAATGTTAGGAAGAATTCCCCTGGGAAGCCATCTGGCCCTGGGCTCTTGTTTGTTGGGAGATTTTTGATTACTGCTTCAATTTCCTTACTGGTTATGAGTCTGTTCAGTTTTGGTAGTTTATACATCTCTAGGAATGCATCCATTTCTTCCAGATTGTCTAATTTGCTGGCATAGAGTTGCTCATAATGTGTTCTTATAATTGTTTGTATTTCTTTGGTGTTGGTTGTGATCTTTCCTCTTTCACTCATGATTTTATTTATTTGGGTCTTTTTTCTTTTCTTTTTGATAAGTCTGGCCAGGGGTTTATCAATCTTGTTAATTCTTTCAAAGAACCAGCTCCTAGTTTCGTTGATCTGTTCTACTGTTCTTTTGGTTTCTATTTCATTGATTTCTGCTCTGATCTTTATTATTTCTCTTCTCCTGCTGGGTTTAGGCTTTATTTGTTGTTCTTTCTCCAGCTCCTCTAGGTGTAGAGTTAGGTTTTGTATTTGATACCTTTCTTGTTTCTTGAGAAAGGCTTGTATTGCTATATACTTTCCTCTTAGGACCGCCTTTGCTGCAATCCCAAAGATTTTGACCAGTTGTGTTTTCATTTTCATTTGTTTCCATGAATTTTTTTAATTCCTCTCTAATTTCCTGGTTGACCCAGTCATTCTTTAGTAGGATGCTCTTTAGCCTCCATGTATTTGAATTCTTTCCAACTTTCCTCTTGTGATTGAGTTGTAGTTTCAAAGCATTGCAGTCTGAAAATATGCTGGGAATGATCCCAATCTTTTGGTACCGGTGGAGAACTGATTTGTGACCTAGGATGTGATTTTTTTCTGGAGAATGTTCCATGTGCACTAGAAAAGAATGTGTATTCTGTTGCTTTGGGATGGAATGTTCTGAATATATCTGTGAGGTCCAACTGGTCCAGTGTGTCATTTAAAGCCTTTATTTTCTTGTTGATGTTTTGCTTAGATGATCTGTCCATTTCAGTGAGGGGGGTGTTAAAGTCCCCTACTGTTATTGTATTCTTGTCAATGTGTTTCTTTGATTTTGTTATTAATTGGCTTATAAAATTGGCTGCTCCCATGTTAGGGGCATAGATATTTAAAATTGTTAGATTTTCTTATTGGATAGACCCTTTAAGTATGATATAGTGTCCTTCCTCATCTCTTATTATAGTCTTTCATTTAAAATCTAATTTGTCTGATATAAGAATTGCCACCCTAGCTTTCTTTTGATGTCCATTAGCATGGTAAATGGTTTTCCACCCCCTCACTTTAAATCTGGAGATGTCTTTGGGTCTAAAATGAGTCTCTTGCAGACAGCATATCAATGGGTCTTGGTTTTTTTTTTTGTTTTTTTGTTTTTTGTTTTTTTTTTATCCAATCTAATACCCTGTGTCTTTTGATTGGGGCATATAGCCCATTTACATTCAGGGTAATTATTGAAAGATATAAATTCAGTGCCATTGTATTGCCTGTAGGTAACTGTTACTGTATATTGTCTGTTCCTTTCTGGTCAATGTTTTTTAGGCTCTCTTTTTACTTAGAGGACCCCTTTCAATATTTCTTGTAGGGCTGGCTTGGTGTTCACAAATTCTTTCAGTTTTTGTTTGTCCTGGAAGCTTTTTATCTCTCCTATTTTCAGTGACAGCCTAGCTGGATATAATATTCTTGGCTGCATATTTTTCTTGTCTAGTGCCCTGAATCTATCACACCAGTCCTTTCTAGCCTGCCAGGTCTCTGTGGATAGGCCTGCTGCTAATCTAATATTTCTACCATTGTAGGTTACAGACCTCTTGTCCTGAGCTGCTTTCAGGATTTTCTCTTTGTCGCTGAGACTTGTGATTTTTCCTATTAGAAGTTGTGGTGTTGACCTATTTTTATTGATTTTCACTGGGGTTCTCTGTGCCTCCTGGATTTTGATGCCTGTTTCCTTCCTCCAATTAGGGATGTTCTCTGCTATAATTTGCTCCAATATACCTTCTGCCCCCCTCTCTCTTTCTTCTTCTTCTGGGATCCCAATTATTCTAATATTGTTTCATCTTACGGTATCAATTATCTCTCGAATTCTCCCTTGGTGATCCAGTAGTTGTTTATCTCTCTTTTTCTCAGCCTCTGTATTCTCCATCATTTGGTCTTCTATATCACTAATTCTCTCTTCCGTCTCATTTATCCTAGCAGTTAGAGCCTCCATTTTTAATCGCACCTCCTTAATAGCCTTTTTGATTTCGACTTGGTTAGATTTTAGTTCTTTTATTTCTCCAGAAAGGGATTCTCTAGTACCTTCTATGCTTTTTTCAAGCCCAGCTAGTATCTTTATAATCGTCATTCTGAACTCTGGTTCCAACATCTTACTAATGTTTGTATCAGTTAGGTCCCTGGCAGTCAGTACTGCCTCTTGTTCTTTTTTTCGAGATGAGTGTTTCTGTTTTGTCATTTTGTCCAGAGGAGAATAGATGAATGAGAGGACAAAATGCTAAAAGGGTAACAACGACCCCAGAAAAATATACACTAAACAAAGCAGAAGAGACCCAGAACTGGGGGGGGGGGGGGGGGTAAGAACGGGGGGTGGGGGAAATAAAAAGAATATGATCAGGCTGGTGAATAGAACACAGCCACACACTAGATTTTGGGTGTATTTTGGTCTGTTAGAAGAAACTGTCTCCCAAAATTTTAAAGAAAGAAAAACATATATATATACACAAAAATAAGGGTAAATACAATGAAGGGATGGAATACAACTGTAAAGATGAAAATTAAAGAAGACTTTAAAAAAGGAATTGATAAGTTGGTTGAAAAAAGAAAAAAAAGAATGTAATCAGGTGAGCGACTAGGACAACATCATACACTAGATTTAGGGTATATTTTGGTCTGTCAGTAGAAACTGTATCCCAAAATTTTAAAGAAAGAAAAACTTATATATATACAAAAAATAAGGTTAAATACAATGAAGGCATAAAATATGACTGTAAAAATTAAAATTAAAAAAGGAATTATTAAGATGTTGGTTGAAAAAAAAGGAAAGAAGAAAAATCCAAAAAAAAAAAAAAAGAAAACTAAAAAAATTAGCTTTGAAAGACTAAAGAATCATGGGGAAAAAAGCCATGAATTCTATGAGCTGTATTCCCCTAGCGCTGGAGTTCTGCCATTCTCACTGATTGGTAAACTTGGTCTTGGCTCAATGTTCTTGCTGATGTTCTGGGGGAGGGGCCTGTTGCCTTCACTCTCAAGTGTCTTTGCCAGAGGCGGAATTGCCCCGCCCTTGATGGGTCCAGGCTAAGTAATCTGCTCGGGTTTGCTCTTGGGAGCTTTTGTTCCCTGCAAGCTTTCAGTACAGCTTTGGAGGACGAGAGTGAAAATGGCGGCCCCCAATAACCACCCCAGAGGAGCCAAGAACTCAGGGCCCCACTCCTCTGTGAGCCACCAGAGAAAAGCAGTCAGTCACTCCCATCTCCCCTGTCTCCAGCCGCACTCTGTGCTCACTCGGCCAGTGATCGAGTGTTTCGATCTCTGGCACCTGAGCCCATTTGGAGTCTCCAAAACTGGCAGATTCCTGCGATGTGCTCCCGTGCCATTCCTTCTGGAGTTTCCCCAGATCTGCCACTTGTTGGGTCCCTGCTTGAAGAGCAGTGGCCCGACTATGCCGGGGATCACGGTTTATGGCTACTCTGAGCTGAGAGCCCGTGCCTCGGCTCCGGCTCTGCAGCTGGCGTCCCTGCTCCGATACCTGGAGCTCTGCTGCACTCAGGCACCCCTGGTCTTTCTGTGACCCCGAGGGTCCTGAGACCACACTGTCCCAGCGAGGGTTCCCTTCTTGGCTATTTTAAACTAAAAATAGAAATATATCTAATAGCTGGCCAGTGAAATCTTTATAAGCCCTATGTAACTCTTGTAAATCTAATACCAATAAATCAATCTCCTATACGTGGTCACAACATACTCTTAAGTGTTTTATAAATCTTAAAAGTTGACAAAATACACAACACCACAATAATGATAACTTTCACAAAAATAATGAAAACTGTACTAATTTACCTTTATATTAAAGGTTACACACAGTGCCAGACATGAAGATGTGCCACTCAGATCCTTTTTCAAGGACTTGCTGCCCTGCTCAGGGGCAGGTGCAAGATCAGCGGATGGCCCCCCAGCTGTCAGCTCAGGGCCTGCCTCGGCTGCCGTCTTCCCTGCCCAGGACAGCCCACATATACTGAAGGATGGAGGAGTATAATGGGCAGGGAGTGGGACACTCTGACCTACAATACTGGCTCTAGGGCTTCCTGTCTCATCACATGCTTCTGGTAAACCTAACTGCAAAGCAAATTAACTCATGCAACCAAAGCGAAGAGAATTGCTATCTCAGACTTCTTAACAGCAACTGGGGCTGCAAATTTGGGATATCAGTTGAAATTCTTGTCACTGCTTCAAGTGATGATTTTACTTGAGCCCCACATAACAGAGTTCCTTTTTAACAATAAGGCTCTACTTACTCACCCAATATTTTTTTACAGTCTTATTCACAATAGTTTTCTAATACGAGTTTGCAAGTGCATGTGCACACACACATACACACACACCATCTAGACCCACAGGGCTGTAGTTCCCACAACCAGCATTGCACTTAACCTAAGCTCTGCTACCAATTAAATTTGGGAACTTGAGCAAGTTTTTATCAATCTGCTCAATTTCCCGGTCTGTAAAATAGGAACAATCATCTGGTAGGGTTGTGTGTGAGGAGTAAATGAGTTAATACCTTAAAAATTGTGTAGAACAGCCCCTGGCTTGTACTATGTACTCAGTAAATGTTAGCTATTATCATTATTGGTCTGAGTTCTACATTGTCTATATATATTCTAATCTGTCTCATCGACCAACGTTACATGATAATTGATTAAGCAATTACAGAAAAAATTCTTATGTTTCAAGTCCTTAATTATCAGACTCTTCAGTTGTTTAAGACCTAGGTTAAGTCCTAGAGTTTACTTGAATGTGTTTAAACGCTGTTTTTCCCATCAACTGAATGTTTCAGATTTTCTGTTTGTGAAGATGCAAACCAGATGTGCGAAAATTAAATTGAGAACTATATGTAAAAGTTTATTCTGAAATATAAAACATGAAAATATGGGATATTATTCCAATGTCATTATCAAGCTAGACAGCTCCTGCAATGACAAAAGGAAATTCTTTGCTCTTCAAGTAGACCTGCAGCCCCCCTTCCCAAAAATTATTCCCACCTTTGTGGTTAAAGTTCAAATGAAACTTGAAATTTTGATTATTTCACAGGGATAATTTTTTTAAAAATAATGAAGACATATGGATAGCCTACTATAGGGCAAAAATCTGAAGATAAGTTGAATTGGCTTAAAAATATTTAGGACCAAATGGTGTCTTCTATTACCAGTCCAAGGAAATCATCTATACCGTCCTCCTGATAATTGTGTTAAGGGGTAGGCTTCTTTTTACGCCCAAGAGATTTGTTCACATATGGAAGAAACGTGTTTAAGAAAACAGAAGCTGCCCTTGCTTTTGACCACAAGCTGAGGATTTTGTCATTGGATGCAGTGCCTGAAAACATGATCCAGGGTTCATTTAGCTATTTCCACGGGGCCTCGAAAGGCTAAAATATTACAAACAATGGGACCTACTGTTTAATGCTACTCGTACTTTAACAAATTACCCCTAGACGTGTATATATTTTAAGGGGCCAGTTTGGAAAACCCGGCTCCTGGTCCCCACGACGGATCGGCAAGAGGGAAATACACAGGCCCGAACCTCTGCTGTGCTGTTTTTCCTAAGAGAGGAGGGGCGTGGGAGAGGACCAGGCTTAAAGCCCCCGAATGCGGCAGCTAGCCAACGGTGTAGTCCAGAGGGCTGGCCTGCGCATGCAGGCGGAGGGTGCTTCTCGTGAGAGGTGTCAAGACAGCCAGCGGACTCTCCCTGTGACACAGCGGAGACGCCGCTATCCGTACACACTCCTACACGGCGGCCCCGACCGCATCTGGGATCACCCGAGAGCTCTGGCAGGAGGCTCAGCTCTCGGCCGGGCCCCTGACACAGCATCGTCGGGAGGGGCGAGGAAAGGAGAGGGCGTCCCCTGCCCCACTCCGGAGGGAAAACAAGGGAAAGAGGAGGCGGTTGCGTAACCTGAGCCTGGGGTGCGGCTCGCGAAACAAAGAGGTCGTGAAAGGAGCGGCCGCCGAGGCTCTGCGCGCTCCTTGAGGTAACTGCGAATCCACACAAATCACCGCCGCCTGGGCAGAACGCCAGTGCTATGAGCGTGCAGATTCCTGGAGTCCAGTCCAGCCCCACGGGACGACAAACTCTGTCTGGCAGTCCCCAGGAACCTGCAGTCTAAACAAGCATCCGGGCTAACAAGAACCCAGGGAAGTTTGAAAATAATCGCCTCACATCTAGCACCAGCAGGAACGGCCCGCTCGCCCGACTGCAGCACCTCCGCGCCCGCTGGGCCGCGCATCAACCGAGCTTGGTTCTTTCCTTTGGTCCCGCCCCGCTGCTCTGCGCGGATTGGTGGCGGAGAGCAACTCTGCAGCTGGTTGGGCGGCAGAGGAGCCGCTCGTGGAGACTGTAAGTTCGGCTGCTCCAGAGTGCTAAATTTATCTTCAGAGGAGCGACCGCGCCAGCCGCGAACCGGATCTCTCTGGAGGTGGCATAGGCGATATCCCTGAGCCGAGAGCATCACCCTGTCCCCGAATCCTTCTTCCCTCTGTTTTGTTTTTCATTCCCCTCTCCCTCCTTCCCCTCTTCCAGTCCGCGACGACTGGCTCTTGACCCTGTTCAGGCCTCGGTGAAGGTGAGGACCAGAGCCGCCACGGCGGCTGAGCGGTGCGCTCTGAAATGGCCGCTGCCTTGAGCTGTTTAAAATGGCGGCCGCAGGCTCTGCTGGGGACCGCGGCGCTGCTTTGCAGCCCAGCCGCAGCAAAGACCGGTCTCCATCACTGATGGAGGTGACGTAGAGAGATAGTGTTGGGTGCTGAGGAGACTGCCCGGGGACGCGAGAGAAGAGTTTTGGAGGCGAGGGTGGGCGAGCCCCCAGATGTGGCGGTCTGCTGGCAGCGCGCACCTGTGACAAGGAGGGATAGCTGGCCCAGGCAGCACATCGAAGTGACCGTTTAAAGAAGCATGTAGGTGCTGGAAGGGGCAACGGCACCCACCTTTGCCTAGGCTTTCTGACTGGACTGCACTCTAACCCGGCCCTCCTGCCCCTGAGGATATTGTTCACAGCTGGACCCGCCCGAAGGTGGGGGTGAAGGGGTGGTGTTACCTGTCAGTTTAACCCAGAGAAGAGACAAAGGAACAGGGTTACTCCCCACCCCCCACCCCCTGGCCATTCTTTTCGGGTTAATGGAATAGAAACTTGACTCTAGGGAGTCTAGACTCTTTGTCCTCGAGAGATTCGGGAAAGCACCCCTAGAAGAGGTGGGGATGAGGCCTTCAGGAAAACAAAGCTTCCTACTCCATTGTGTCCTCCTCGGGTAGCCAGGGAGAGGGATCCTAATCCTAGCCAGCAGCTCCACGAAGTTCTCTGTTGCTAAATTAAAATCGGGATTGTGGAAATGAGAATCTACGGCTCTTTTGCTCCCAATAATGGACAATAATGGAGTAGGGTTTTCTGCTGCTGCCCGTTTGAGACCCTCGACTTTCTGGCCGTTGTAATCCCTTTATGTGCCGCCCGTTAGTGCTTGAGAAATTTAAAGAGTATTCAGGAACACACAAAGAATGGCTAGGTGCGTGGGCTCTGCAGCCCCAACTTTTTGGGTTCTGTTCTTAGTTCTTCACTTACAAAATGTGTTAAGTTAGCGGATGACTTCTCTGTTTATTAGTTCATCTCTTACGGTTATTAACAGTCCCTGACTCTCAACGTTTGTTTTGAGGATTAAATGAGATAATCTGTATGAGGGATCTAGCAGTTAAAAGCATAGTAAACAACGATTATCCAATAAACATTAGTAACCTAACTTAGGAAATTGGTTGAGGGGACAAAAATGGTTATAGCAAAAATGCATATTTCATATAACACTTCCCTGTATAATTCTATTTTAGATTACTTTTAATATTTAGTTTTAGAGATTAAAATGTGGCCACTTTTAAAAGTTAGGTTTAGTTTTTGAAACTTTTATATGTGTTCCTATGAAGTCAGTGGCTGGGAAAGTGTCTCAAAACAATGAAATAACAAGGGTATTAAGTGAGACAAAAATATTAGCATTTTTCCTATGCTAGGCATCTTCTATTTCAGTCCACTGCATTGCAGTGAAGAATCACTTGCACTGCCTGGATCTAAAATAAACTGTAATGAAGGATCATCTTAGGGATTTATGGTTAGTTCTGCTTTTGCAGTGTCTAATTTTAATTTTTCTCATTCTAGGCTTTTGGTTACTCCCTTTCCACCCCATCCCTTAATTTTATTCTTTTGAAGAATCTGCATTTCAAGCTGCCAAGGTGGAGAGTGTGATTGCAGAAGGGAGTACTCCTCATTTCAGGTATCTTACCATCTAGCTGTTAATAGGAAAACCATTTTGCTTTAGGATGTAACATGAAAATCCAAAGCTTACTCTGTAACCAAATCATAAAGTTTAAATCAAAAGCAGATACATTTGGATAGACCTAAATATGTATGCCTTAACTTGCAAAGTTAGTAGTCTTCTTTGAGGGTCTTAAAATTTGCATTACCCTTTTAATTATGATTTTAAAAACTATATGAGGAATAAACCTATTAAAATGAGAGTTTATGTTTTTTTAGGTCCTGGTTATGTCTTCACCTATAGTATAATGGAACGCAGAGTAATCAGTAAAATATACATTACTTTCAGTGGGTCTTAATTTGGATGATATAAATATTTATGTGATTTTAATTCCAGAGAAATAGTAGCTAACTTTTGGTCTACATTTTATTTTTCAGTGTTAGCACAGTATTTAGGATACAGAATTCTGTGTCTTGCAGAACTTTGAACTGTGTTTGTGTGTCCTTAATATAGCTTATCAAAATAGTCACTAGTCCTGGTAGGAGGCTTCAGATGTATAATATTATCAACAGTGAATGTATCTAATGGCAGTAGGCATCAGAAAGCTAAAAGAGATTCCAAGATACTATATACCATGAGAAGGGGTTGGTAAATTATGGCCCATGCTGTCTGTTTTTGTAAATAGAGATTTACTGGAACACAGCTATGTCCGTTCTTTTTGCATTATCTATGTCTGCTACCATGCTGCAACTATAGAGTTGAATAGTTGCAACAGAGACCATATGGCCCATAAAATCAGAAATATTTACTGTATTGCTCTTTACAGAAAAAGTTTGCCAACCCCTGCCACGGGACATATTCCTCAAGGTCCCTTCCTTAAAAATATGCTTACCAACTCTTCATTATTTCTTAGCCCAGTGGTTCCCAAATTGTGTTTTATAGAACATTAATATTCTTTACGTTAATAAGTGTTCTGAGGAAAAGATCAATGCTAACAATAGTTTTCTTTATAGTTTATTTTAAAATATTAAGTTTAAGACTACTAAACTCATTTCTATAGCTTTATTTTTATGTGATAATCTACGTTTAAGAAAAGGTGTGCCATACCTGAGAGCACCAGGAAGTCGAATGAGAAATCACCTGATACACGAACGTGTGATGTTCCATCTGCGCATTGATGCATAGGCAGCATTTACAAATTAACTGATGTGTTGCTCTATATCATCTCTTTGATGATTGCTCATCTTCTGTGTATCCTGTCGTATAATTTCAACACATTCGTGATACTCGATGTTTATTCTAAATTAACCATGTTTTGTACTACAAACACATTGCCTATGGATCTGTTGCTGAAACAAGGAAGTCTTAAACAAGAAGTAGAATCTTTTTGTTATCAAATTGTGTCTGAATCAAATGATCAAAAGGTTGGAATATTACAAAGCGAGGATGAACAGTTGCAGCCTTCAGTTTCTAAAAGATCAGAAGGTGACCTTTCCAGGGTCAAATTTATGTCCAATTCCAACAAAATAACAACATTTAGTAAGAAACCAAAAAGAAGAAAATATGATGAAAGTTATTTGTCTTTTGGATTTACTTACTTTGGAAATAGAGATGCACCTCATGCTCAGTGTGTGTTATGTAAGAAAATTTTATCAAATAGTTCTTTGGCCCCTAGTAAGCTTCGAAGACATTTGGAAACTAAACATGCTGCCTATAAAGACAAAGACATAAGCTTTTTCAAGCAACATCTCGATTCACCTGAAAATAACAAACCTCCAACACCTAAAATTGTCAATACAGATAATGAAAGTGCTACAGAGGCATCATACAATGTAAGTTACCATATAGCCCTGAGTGGAGAGGCTCATACTATTGGAGAATTGCTTATCAAACCTTGTGCAAAAGATGTTGTGATGCGAATGTTTGACGAACAGTATAGTAAAAAAATAGATGCAGTACAACTATCAAATAGTACTGTTGCACGTCGAATTAAGGATCTTGCTGCTGACATTGAAGAAGAGCTTGTTTGTAGACTGAAAATTTGTGATGGGTTTTCACTGCAACTAGATGAATCAGCTGATGTTTCAGGACTTGCTGTGCTGCTTGTGTTTGTTCGTTATAGGTTTAATAAATCTATTGAGGAAGACTTACTCTTATGTGAATCTTTGCAAAGTAATGCTACTGGTGAAGAAATTTTCAACTGCATCAACAGTTTTATGCAGAAACATGAAATTGAATGGGAAAAATGTGTTGATGTTTGTAGTGATGCTTCTAGGGCAATGGACGGGAAAATTGCTGAGGCTGTCACCTTGATAAAATATGTGGCTCCCGAAAGCACCAGTAGTCACTGCCTATTATATAGACATGCACTAGCAGTTAAAATAATGCCTACATCTCTGAAAAATGTGCTAGATCAGGCAGTACAAATCATCAATTACATTAAAGCTCGACCACATCAATCCAGGCTACTAAAAATTTTATGTGAGGAAATGGGTGCCCAGCACACAGCACTTCTTCTGAATACAGAAGTGAGGTGGCTTTCCCGAGGTAAAGTTCTTGTAAGACTTTTTGAGCTTCGTCGTGAACTATTGGTTTTCATGGATTCTGCTTTTCGACTGTCTGACTGTTTAACAAATTCATCTTGGCTGCTAAGACTTGCATATCTTGCAGATATTTTTACTAAATTAAATGAGGTTAATCTATCAATGCAAGGGAAAAATGTAACAGTTTTTACAGTATTTGATAAAATGTCATCATTGTTAAGAAAATTGGAATTTTGGGCTTCATCTGTAGAAGAAGAAAACTTCGATTGTTTTCCTACACTCAGTGACTTTTTGACTGAAATTAATTCTACAGTTGATAAAGATATTTGTAGTGCCATTGTGCAGCATCTAAGGGGTTTGCGCTCTACTCTGTTAAAATATTTTCCTGTAACAAATGACAATAACACTTGGGTTAGAAATCCATTTACAGTAACTGTTAAACCAGCCTCATTAGTAGCACGGGACTATGAGAGCCTGATTGATTTAACATCTGATTCTCAAGTGAAACAAAATTTCAGTGAACTTTCACTAAATGATTTTTGGAGTAGCCTAATTCAAGAGTACCCAAGCATTGCGAGGCGAGCGGTTCGTGTACTTCTTCCTTTTGCTACAATGCACCTGTGTGAAACAGGATTTTCATATTATGCTGCAACAAAAACGAAATATAGGAAAAGACTTGATGCTGCACCTCATATGCGGATTCGACTTAGCAACATTACACCTAATATTAAGCGGATATGTGATAAAAAGACACAAAAACACTGTTCTCATTAAAATTAGAGGGTTTTTGCATGTCTCTTGATAACCAAATATAAGATGAAAATAAAAGATGATTTCATCTCTGGTATTTTGGGGTTTTAAATAAAATTATTCATATTTTTTATACTTCTTAGATTTTAAGAAAGCTAAAGAATCAGAAGTTTTTAAGCATTTATTATTAGTATTATTTCTTCTTCACATTGTAATTTCATAGAGTTCCATGGTCATAACTGTGGGAAATGTTGATTCACAAGATAAAACTCCAGTTCCTTGGCATAATGTATCTCTTTAGGATCTAATCTCTATGAATTTTTCTAGTCCTGCCTACCCTGCAGCTCTCGAATCACATGGAATGCCTTGCCATTCCCTAAGTACATTACACTATTACATGCTTTCAGGTTTCAAAAAATACTCCTTCCCCTTGCTTCCTGACAAACTCCTATTTGCTTTTCAATAGTTTGACCTAATTTATCTTTGGTACTTTGATTCTCTATGTCTTTCTGTTTTGGCCCTATTTTTTGTGCCTGTCTCAACTGAACTGCTTGGTGGCCTCATGATTCCCAGTGTTATTGGACTAAGCTCTTACAAGGTCTTACTCAGCTCTGTGTCTCCATTTGCCTAGCAAAAGGCCTTACTAAAGTAAAATTCCCAGTAAAGGAAGAAATTTTGGTGAATCGACAAAAAATGGAATAGGATATGGTAGTTTATATTTGTATATCTGCATGTGTAGAAAATGTTAGTTACCCTTTGTGGTTTTGGCTCAATTATTTTACCTAGAATTCAGTGTGGTCATTAGGCAGAAATCACTAAATAATGTCACAGCTTTGATCCAAGCTGAACTATTGGAGAGGGCAGTATGAAGAAGGTTTATCAGGTATTTTCATCGTTTCTCAGTTCCTATGTAGAGTATTGTAAATTCCATATACTATAGACTAGTGAGGTTTTACCGTACTTGAAGAGGATTAGACTTGAAACCCCTGTCAGTTTATCCTTAGAGTTCTATGAAGGAGGTGTTACCTTCCTGTCCCTAGGATCTCTTCCCACATCACATTACATATCACAGGCCACCAGCTCAGTGTCAGATATTTTATGTTACTTCTATATAGGTAGCCATTATTTATGTAATCTCACTTACTTAAACCTAGTTCCCATTTTGGGGAGTAGAAGGATTCTTACTAAGGCAGAATGTGGTAGCAGGACTACATTGGGGGACTTGCTCCACTGCTTAATTAGCTATTTAACATTGGGCAGTTTGAGCCTTCCTGCACCTCAGTTTTCTCATCTGTAAAATTATGCCTTCTTTGAGGGTTACTAATAAGATTAAATGAGTACCTATCTAAAATTCCTAACAGTAGGTGATAGGAAAAGATATACAACATATATTAGTTCTCTTCCATATCCAGCCATGTCCCATTTAAACTTTACTTCCACGTTCACTTCTAGCCTGGGTTTTTGTTCTCTGGAGACTAACAGCCCTCCAGTCCATAGGACCTGACCTAATCTAAGGCAGCAAGATTAAGCATTTCTAGCCCAGATTTTGTCACATTATTAATCACCTATTTTATCTTACTAGATGCTTGTATGTTACCAGTAATTTTTACAGCAATCCTATGGGATTAAATAATTTTTGAATTTGCCTAAGGTCACACATTAAGTAGCAGACTGTAATTTAAAGTGTGGGGTCCCTGACTGGTACAGTCAGTACAGCATGCAGCTCTTGATCTCAAGGTCCATGAGTTCAAGCCCCACACTGGGTGCAGAGCTTACTTAACAAAACAAAGAACAGGTCTTTCCCATAGATGGTACTTTTTGTGGGCATTGCCTCTCAAACCTTTATTAAGAGCATCAGTGACTTAGGAGTATAAAACTCCCTACTAAAATCTGGACATTTGTTTGAAATCCTGTATTTTCTTACCTAGAGTCACCTAAAATTAGCTGTCTACTTTAAAATATGACTGCTTGCTTTAATATAAAACTATGTAAAAATGGGGATTAAATTGCCATCAAGGAAAATTAATTCTCAAAAAAGATTCATCATAATTGCTCATACATGCAATAATTTTTGTCAACTAATCCTAGAATTAAGTCTACCCTAATTTGAGAGGCATATACAATGCCATAATGTCCATGTCTGGCTGATGCCTCAAGTCTGATAACGAGACTCATGTCTCATTACTGAACCTGATTACTGAACCTGAGCCCTTAAGTTATTTGTCCAGGGTATCCTCCTCTTGAGATGTAAGGCCTCTCTTTTCCAGTTCTTTACTTGTAACCTCCTTCTCTGAGAGTCTAGATCCTTGCATTAAACCCAAATCTGTTGACTGGGACCCTGCAATCTGATAATAGATCACTTTATTGCCAACACTACCCAACTTGGTTCTTGATGCCAACTTCTCATCTGTTCTGTAACCTCTCAGACTAAGCTATGGATACCATGTATGGCTAGTGAGAGTGGACTTTTAGCACCTGAAGGTGGACCTGGGACCTGCTGGATGATAGGCAAATCTAGTTCCAGACAGCAACTTCTATATTACCCTAACCTACTGTAGGAACCATGACTGAATCCCAAAACAGAAGATTCTTTTCCTTTATATGTTTAAAACGCTGCCTACCCTTCAGACTTTGCCTTTCTTAAATAAAAGCCAAGTAAAGTCTTGAGCACTGTCAGTACTCCCCAAGACTCCAGATACTAGAGGCTCTTTCTGGTGCTAGAGGGAAGCCTCTTACAAACCCTCTCACCCAAAAGAGGAAACAACTCTTTAAAGGAAGAGATGGGTGGCGTTCTTCATAATGGAAGGAATTTGGGGACTGAAAAAACTCTTAATGGCATCCTCAAATGACAGCTACCCTTTCTGCCTGTGCATGAAACATAGTTCACCTAATGTATCTAACCCAAAAGGACTTTTCCACTTTGAATTTAAAGTAACTGAAATTGTGGGGCGCCTAGCTGGCTCAGTTGGTAGAACATGTGACTCTTGATCTTGGGGCCATGAGTTTGAGCTGCACATTGGGCATAGAGTTTACTTAATTAATAGAAATGAAAATTAAAGTAATTGAAATTGCCTTGATTTCTTAATGAGGATTGTTTCCTAGTACCACACATACATAAATACACTGATTGTAATTTCTGGTATCTAGGACTTCTTTAGGATCATTCATAGAACTTAGTAAGTTTCTAATCATACAAAAAGTACTCAGTGAATTGAATTCCCTACCTTAAAAGGTAAAGTGTTAAGGTGAAATACAGTTTACACTGTAACATTATAAAAATTAGCTTTAAAGTTCTTAGCCTGCCTTAAACATGTAAAGCAATAACTATTCTTTGCCTCTCAAAGACTTCAGAAGTGGCATTTTGTAAATAAGCTCCCATGTTTCCTTAACAATGCAGTTTTACTCCCAAAAATATAATTTACCTACAACTCTTGAAAGAATCCATCAGAAGTATAAATCTGGGTGCCTCTGGAATTTACTCACGTTCAGTACTTGCTTTCCTTTTTTAAAGTTGATATAACTGCACTGTTAATTAGAACAATGGAAAGAATTCTGAAGCAGGTGTCAAGAGACTTGTGTTCTGCAACTAATTAACTGGCTTAGATAAGTTCATCCTCCTCTGTAGTCCTTAGATTCTTGACTTAGTTAAACTAAAATGAGCTCTAAAGTTCTTGTCATATAAGATACAAATTTAAACCTAAATAAAGATTAGGGTGATGATAAAGATTTGCTCAGTTATTTGGAATAGGGGTTTTTTTTTTTCCTAGAAGCCAAGCTTTTCAATGAGTCTTTTACCATAATACTTTCTACCAACCAAAAGACAATTTATAAATTGCCCCACCATGGATACTTAACTGGGGAAGGAATGAAGTGCTTTTTTTGGAAGGGAGGTATATTTTGAAATTGAGAAAACATTGGAAGAATTAAAGTATGCTTGGTTATGACTGTACTGGAATCCAGTATAGATTAAATAATAAAGTGTCAGGCAGGCTGCAGTAGAAATTGTTGACTCTATCCCCTGCATCTATTTTCCTCTCCCAAACTATCAGTTTTCTTTCAGGTATCCATTTTTTCCCTTATATAATCCATGTACTTAAGCAACAGCCGACTCCACTCCAGTAGGGAAGTGAACCTACTTTGCCTAAGATGGAAGTTTTCAAACATTTTTTTGACCCCGATTCACAATAAGAAGCAGATTTTGCACTATAATCCAGATGTGTATGTGCGAGCACCAAAGCTTCATAAAATAATACTCTTCATATGTGCAATGCAATCTCAAATCTATTTAATTTTTTAAATGATGTTTAGGACCCGAAGATTAATTTCATGATGCATTCTTGGGTCATGATCCACCATTTGAAACACACTCGTGAGTGTAATGCCATTGCACTTATAAAAATTGTTCAGAAACCTGGATCTAAGTGTATTAAGGCATAGTATTAGCCTGACCACAGGAATTGGCCCAGAGTATTATGTGACCCAGTATAGGCTAGTGAAAAGCAAGGGCAGATTGTTTACTATAGGGGCTTTGAGAAAAGATGTTTCCTCACTTAAAGGTCCTGTGTACTTGGGAGACCTGGAATTGCTGCATCTCTCTGGCCTAAGGATAAAGCCAACACATAGAGGATGGCAGAGCCAAAAACTTAGAAATTAAACCAGAGCCCTGACTGAACCATATTTGATCACTGTCCTGCCTATAATTTTTTGTTATGTAGGCCAATAAATGCCCTTTATTGTTGAAGATAGTTTACACTGGATTTTCTATTACCATTGGCAAGACTGTCATAACATAGTAGCCTAAAGGGAAAGCAATATAAAACTAAAATTTATTGGTCAGCTTAACCACAATGATGAGATGAGTGCCATCCCAAACAGATAGGCTGATCTCTGGTTACTTAGTCATCCACTATAGTTTTATTCAGAATTCTGCCACAGGTAATATTTTATAGACCAGAAACAAAATCGGTGCATATATTGACGTTAGTAGGTATCATCGAATGCCATTTATTTCTCTTAGTGGGACAACTTGATAAATGTATTTTGCTTACTAGCTAAGGTTGGGCTAGTTGTGAATCAGGTATATGATTCAAATTAGAAATTAACCTTGAGAACAAACTTATTTTTCCTTTAACTTGGAGACCCTGGTAAATACAGTGTGATTTTTTTTTTAAGTTTAATAAGTCATATTCTTTATTGGGGCAATAATCAGGCAGAAATAGTATGAGTAGTCCTTCCTAAAGGTCACTTTCTGTCGAAGTTGTAAACAAAGTTCCCTAAGTGATTGTTTTAACGTCTCGAAAGAATTACTTGTTGACCAGGTAAAATCGGTCACATAGCAGTTAGCATGGCTTTCTTGACAAATCCCTTTGAGCAAAACAAACCTTTCCCCGAAACAAGCTGAGATTTCACGTTTAAGGTGGTGACCTAAGTGCTGCCTACCTTTGACTCTACCTTGCTAAAACTCCATAGACATGCTAAAAGAAATATCAAAACTTGGACTAGGTCCACAGTAACACAAAAGGGAGTAAAGATGTCATTTACTCTCAAAGAATTTACATTCTAGCAGGAAAATGTTAAGTGCTGTGAAGAAAATAAAAGAGGTTAATGTCAGAGTAATGAAGACGCATGTTAACTGAGTTAATCTGAGGGAGTCTTCAAGAAAGTGACATTTAAGCTGAAGCCTGAGAGATGAGGAGCCTTTCAAATGAAGGATTGTGAAAAGAATATTCCAGATGGAGAGAAAGCAAATGCAAACACCCTGATACAGAAAGACTTGGTATGTTTGAAGAATAGATTAGAATGTATGGAATAAAGGGCACCATGAGCATGATAGAAGTCAAAGATGTAGGAATGAATCAGATTTCTTAGGGTATTAGAGGGAGTATGGATTTTATTTCAAGTACAATAGGAAGCCATTGTGGTTCTCAAATAGGAGAAGAGGTTGGGGGTTAGGTTAACGTCTCCAAGGGGTATTTGTAAATATGTCAGAGGGCACTAAGGGAAGAGCTATTCTAATCATTAGTACAGACAATATCCACTCTATAGGACCCTATCTTTTGAAGAGCTCAAAGTAGGGGGCGCCTGGGTGGCTCAGTTGGTTAAGCGACTGCCTTCGGCTCAGGTCATGATCCTGGAGTCCCGGGATCGAGTCCCGCATCGGGCTCCCTGCTCAGCGGGGAGTCTGCTTCTCCCTCTGACCCTCCCCCCTCTCATGTACTCTCTCTCTCTCTCATTCTCGCTCTCTCAAATAAATAAATAAATAAAACCTTTAAAAAAAAATGAAGAGCTCAAAGTTAGGTGATACTGGGCCCTTCATACACTTCTGAGGAGACCCAGAACTTTAGAGATCCCTTTAGAAAATGTACATATTTGTTGAAAGATACTCCATTTTCATTAATAAGACCAGGGAACATATGTTGGACTTCTTTTCATCCCATATAGCTCCATGCTAGGCTTTGTGGCACCTATTTGGCAACTATCTAAATTTGGGAGCATGTAAAATTTAATGGTGATTATTTTTTGTCGTAAGTAAGTGTAGTGCATTAATCAAAGGTCTGTGATGTGTAAAAATGCCCAGATTTGGCCTTAAGTATGTATGTATTGAGTGAAGAGATGATGTTGGGTCTACAAGCCTCATCTAGTAACTCTTCATGCTACCACTATGTCCTTTTTGCAGTCACCTTTCCCCTGTCCCTCAAGGAAGAGACTTCCAGAATTTTTGGTAGAGGAACAAAAGGAACTCACCCTTAGGAATTTAACTGTTGGAATTATTTTTCAACTTAATTTTGAACTCCCTCACCAGATGATTTCAAGATTTCTTATAAAGAAGTAGCCCCTACTTCCCTGCCCAAAATATGTAAGGTAAACTCGAGTCTCAGTGATAGAGAACTGAATTGGTTTGGGATGACAGAATAAGATTTTGTTCCAAGGCTTTCCACCATGCTACAAAAACAATGTATTTTTTTTTTAAGTTTTATTTAAATAATCCCTACACCCAATGCAGGGCTTGAGCTCACAACCCCAAGATCAAGAGTCACGTGCTCTTCTGACTGAGCCAGCTAGGCACCCCCAAAAACAATACTTTAAAAATCACTCTTGGGGGACACCTGGATGGCTCAGTCAGTTAAGCATCTGACTCTTGATTTTGACTCAGCTCATGATCTCAGGGTGGTGAGATGGAGCCCCGCATTGGGTTCTGCACTGGGTGTGGAGCCTGCTTAAGATACTCTCTCGCCCTCTCCCTCTGCTCTCCAACCCCCCTACTCTTGTGCACACACACTCTCTCTCCCTCCCTCTCTTAAAAAAGTCACTCTTGGGGCACCAGGCTGGCTCGGTGATGGAACATGTAACTCTTGATCTTGGGGTTGTGAGTTCGAGTCCCACATTGGATGTAGAAATTATTTAAAAAGAAAATATTTTTTAAAAAATCACTCGAGGGGCGCCTGGGTGGCTCAGTCGTTAAGCGTCTGCATTCGGCTCAGGTCATGATCCCAGGGTCCTGGGATCGAGCCCCGCATTGGGCTCCCTGCTCCGCGGGAAGCCTGCTTCTCCCTCTCCCACTCCCCCTGCCTGTGTTCCCTCTCTCGCTGTGTCTCTTTCTGTCAAATAAATAAAATCTTTAAAAAAAATAAAAAAATCACTCTTGGGGCGCCTGGGTGGCTCAGTCGTTAAGAGTCTGCCTTCAGCTCAGGTCATGATCCCAGGGTCCTGGGATTGAGCCCCACATTGGGCTCCCTGCTCAGTGGGAAGACTGCTTCTCCCTCTCCCACTCCCCCTGTTTATATTCCCTCTCTCGCTATCTCTCTGTGTCAAGTAAATAGATAAAAATCTTTTAAAAAATAAAAAAATCATGTCAATTTCCAGAGCACTTCAGAGGTGTTAGGCAATTCTGTGGTGGGTTATATAACCATGATACAGCTATGGAAGAATTAATTGCTAACACAAAGTACTTTGGGTTTAGAGAAGGGCCTTTAAAATGCAAAATGCTTTTTTATTGTTCTATATGTATAAGTGAAAAGGTTAGACATCATCTTTTATAAAATTAGGGAGTCATGGTATATTGTCAAATCCTCAAATACTTTTGGAAGCTCCCAGATTGACTCAGCAATGTTCATTCACCATCTTTTTCCCCTTACCAAGCACCTATTTAAGGAGGCAGCAGTGAAGATCACTCTAGAACACATCTATCTTAATAACAGCAATTCGCTTTTCAAGTACCCATTCCAGCTTTTAAATATAAATATGGTCTATCAAAGCACCATAAATTGACCAGACAGCTGTTATCGGGAACTAAGCCAACATCCCTTTTCCGGAAGGCTTTGGAAACAAATTTTTCTCTGACAAACTCTGTACTTGTTCTAGAAAACAAGGTACTCTCAAGGCATCAATGTCAAGTCAGATACAATATAGATAGAGCTCTAGTCTTGTGAGCTTAAAGTTCTGAGTCTTAACCAATTTTACAAGAAATTGATTACAAGTTAGGAGGTTCTCAGTATTCCTGCAAGCATCTAGTAAGTCTAGCACTCCTTAAATAGTGCAACACCAATAAATTGTACCTATTTTGCTTAATTTTGTACTCAAGAAAAAAAGACTTTTATCAACTAAAGTCTGTGCCAAAACAAGAGATGAATAGAGCTTATGAAAGAAAGGCCTGAAGTTCAAACTTTATTTTCATAAACCCTGTTACAAAAATCACTGAGGAATTGTTTGTTGTATGCATGGAGCACTTATCTAATATTTAGCCAGTCAAATACTGAAACAACCATGGCTCTGCTTTGTATTATATTACTGCTAGTGAAATTTACCCAGATTAGGACAAAGTTGATGGTAAAGTACACATTGCATTTCTAAGTTATAATATGTTAAAAATGAATCCAGAATAAACAGGAAAGATTTCATTAAAAATTATTTCCAATTTTATAGTATAAAAAGGAATATAAACTCCTTGAGGGCAGAGGCATTGACTTTCTTATCTGCCTCTGTATTCTCAGGGCTTAGAATAATCCCCAACATTTAATTGTTCAATGAGTTAAGTGTTGAATGTCAACATGGTAATGGAGAGAAAAGATTAGGTTTGAATCTCAACCCTGACACTTTCTACTTGAGGAAACTTGGACAAGTCACAACTCTGACCCTGTCTCTTCATCTGTAAAAGAGAAATAATCATCTTTTTCCAGTATGTGGTTTTTTCAACAACACTAAGCAGTTCTCCAATTCTTAGCAGGCACTGACCAGATGTCCTACAATTATTATTTTTTAAAGATTACCTATGTGTGTGTGTGTGTGTGTGTGTGTGTATGTATATTTTAAAGACTATTTATTAGAGGGAGCACAAGTGAGGGGGGGTCAGAGGGTGAGGGAGAAGCAGGCTCCCCACTGAGCAGGGAGCTTGACACAGGGCTTGATCCCAGGACCCAGGGATCATGACCGGAGCCACCCAGGCGCCCCTAAAGGTTATATTTTTAAGTAATCTCTACACCAAATGAGGGGCTCAAACCTATGACCCTGAGATCAAGAGTCGCATGTTCCACCAACTGAGCCAGCCAGGCACCCCAGATGTCCTACAATTTAATTCAATTCTGACACTTTTCCTGGAGATAGTGTCAGATCCCACAGTTAAGAGTTCAGTCCTCCAAGACTGCCCTTCAGACACCAATAGCAAGTCCAGGTTGTCATCCTAGCAGCTGGCTAAAGATCAGATGTTCCCACAACCCTCTCCAGTTCAATTAATTTGCTAGAGCTGTTCACAGAACTCAGAGAAACATTTATTTACCTTTACCAGTTTATTACAGAAGGATGTTAGTAAGGAACAGTGAGATGGAAGAGATGCACAGGGCAAGGTATATACGATGGAGCAAGGAGCTTCTACGCTCTTTTGGGCTGCCCATTCGCCCCACATCTTCACGTGTTTACCAACCCAGAAGCTCAATTTGTTCACGAGTTTTTACAGAGATTTAATCTGTAGCCTTCCCCCACTTTTCTCTTCCCAGAGATCAGTGGGTGGGTGTGAAAGTTCCAAGCCTTTGACCACTAGGTCTTTCTGGTGACTAACCCCATCCTGAGGCTATCTAGGAGCCCTACCTAAGTCACTTCTTTAACATAAACTCAGAAGGGACTCCTAATGAAGGACAAAAGAATTTCCTATCAGGAAATTCCAAGAGTTTTAGGAACTCTGTGGCAGAAACCCAGGATTTGAAACCATATATATTTCTTATGCCACAGTTTTAATCATGTTCCTGCTCTGAAAAATAAGATGTATATAAAATCACTGCAAAATGCTATAGTATTATTAAAAATCATTATTTTAATGTCAGCAGTGTTATGATAAGACGTTGCCTGGTAGAGATACTTAGTGGACTTGAGTTAAGAATTACCTTTTTAAAAATGTATATATTATCACACCAGTCAGAATGGTTAAAATTAACAAATCAGATGTTGGCAAGGATGTGGACAAAGGGGAACCCTCTTAAACTGTTGGTGGGAATGCAAGCTGGTGCAGCCACTCTGGAAAACAGTATGGAGGTTCCTCAAAAAGTTGAAAATAGAGCTACCCTACAACCCAGCAATTGCACTGCTAGGGATTTACCCCAAAGATACAAATGTAGTGATCTAAAGGGGCGCCTGCACCCCAGTGTTTATAGCAGCAATGTCTATGATAGCCAAACTGGAAAGAGCCCAGATGTCCACACACACAAGGGACTATTACTCAACCATCAAAAAAATGAAATCTTGCCATTTGCAATGACTTGGATGGAACTAGAGAGTATTATACTAAGTGAAATAAGTCAACCAGAGAAAGACAATTATATGATCTCACTGATATGTGGAATTTAAGAAACAAAACAGAGGATCTATAAGGGAAGAGAGGAAAAAATAAAACAAGATGAAACCAGAAAGGGAGACAAACCATAAGAGACTCTTAATCATGGGAAACAAACCGAGGGTTGCTGGAGGGGAGAGAGGGGAGAGCACTGGGTATTATATAAGACTGATGAATCACTGACCTGTACTTCTGAAACCAATAATATATGTTAATTAATTGAATTTAAATTTTTTTAAAAAGAATAAATGGCAGAAATGGGAAAAAAAGTTTAGGATGATAGTTTTTCAAATTTTTAAAAGGGAAACAGTTTGAATTCTAGTGCTGTAATAGTATCTAACCTGGAGAATAAGTACTAATACTTATTAAATGTTAATATAAGCTAGACACTCTTCCAAGTATTTCACACATTTTGTGAAATATTTATCATAAAGGTATGAATAATGTTCTGGTTACTATTACTGCACAATAAATAACCCAAAACTTAATGTTGGTAAAAAAAAATTTTTTTAAGTATATATTACTTTTTAAGGATATTAAATGTTGCTATTTTTATAGCAGGATTTTGGCTCTTACATGCATTGTATCACTTTAAAAGGGTGGGGTATATTGTAGGCACGATTTTCCAGAGATCTTCAACTATAGAACTCCTTTTTTTTCTTTTTTATTATGTCCAATTAGCCAACATATAGTACATCATTAGTTTTTGATGTAGTGTTCAATGATTCATTAGTTGCATATAACACCCAGTGCTCATCACAATACGTGCCCTCCTTAATACCCATCACCCAGTTACCCCATCCCCCATCCCACCCCAAAAAGTATATATTAGATGCCAAATGTTTTATATACATTATTTCATTTAACTCTATGAGGTAGGCTATCAACTCCATTTTTAGAGATGAGGAAGCTAGGGCTTTGCATTATCTACTGCCTAACAAATTAACTTTTTACCTCACAGTTTCTGTAAGTCAGGAATCTAGGTATAGCTTACCTTCAGACTCTGCTTCAGAGTCTTCCATAGGCTGCGGTGAAGTTATTGGCCAGGGCTACAGTCCTGTCAAGGCTCCACTGGGGAAGAATCCACTTCCACATTCAACTCATGTTGGCAGGGTTCAGTTTCTCACTGGCTGTTGGACTGAGTGGGAGCCTGCCCTCAGCTCTTTAACACATGGACCTTTCTATAGGGCTGCTTACAACATGCCAGCTGGCTTCATCAAAGTGAGCAAGTGAGAAAGTGCCAGCCAGTGAGACAGAAGTCACAAACTTTTACAACCTAATTTTGGAAGTATTATCCCATCAGTTTTCTTGTCTTCTCTCATTAAAAGCAAGTCACTAAGTGAACAGGATGCAGGCTCTCACCAGACACTAAATCTGTTAGTACCTTGATCTTGGATTTCCCAGCCTCCAGAAGAACAGTTAAAAAATGAATTTCTATTGATTTTTAAAAACCAAACAAAAACAAGTTACTAGGTCCAGCCCATGTTCAAGAGGAGAGAGTATTACAACAGAAACGGACTCAAACACAGAGAACAAACTGGTGGTTGCCCAAGAAAAGGAGTTTTAGGGGGTGGGAAAAATAGGTGAAGGAGATTAAGAGGTACAAACTTCCAATTATAAAATAAATGAGTCACAGGGACGAAAAGTAGGGCATAAGGAATATACCCCACTCCCAAAAAAAGAGAGAGTATTACACAAAGGCATGAATATCAGGAGGTAGAGAGCACTGTGAGCCATTTTAGAAGACTGCCCTCCCACAGGTCAGAGTGTTCAAGTTGCTTATCCAGTTTGATAAAGCTAATAAGTAGCAAACCTGAGATTCCAAATAACATCTGCCAGACAAAGCCCACAGTGTTCTATTACTCTTTTCCCATTGAATACATGGTAATAACATAGGGCTAGCATAAACTTGTCTAGAAATGAATCTAGAAATAACATAGGGCTAGCATAAACTTGTCTGAAGTGTTAAAATTATCTGTTCTGTAAGATAAAATAAGCCATTTCCATCCTAATTGTTTTTCCTAGGATTGTTCATCCTAATCATTTTCTTCATACATAGGACAAGTTAAACTTTTTTCATTCTTGGTCCATGGTACCATAAATTTCAAATTTTAGTAATATCCGAATGTTCATCATCTAAAAAGCACATGAAGTGTAAGTCACCTCTCAAGACCATATAAGGAAAAGAATCTGGTGGGCACACTAGTGTCATTGATAGACCTTTGGAGAGCATATCTTTTATTTGTTGATTTATTCAGTTTAGTAGGAAAGGACACAGACATTTGTAAATAACAATAAGGGTGTATACAAGAAGCTATGTAAGTTCAGAGAAGAAATATGGTTAAAGAAGTATGAATCGAAGAAGTACTTTGAGTCTTAATGCATGAATCTCAGTTTGCCAGGTGACAAAGGCACAGAATTGTAAAAACAAACAAAAAAACCCAGTCAAGATTACTGAAGATTTTTGGAGCCCAGAATTGCCAGCAGATTTGGAATTTTGAGGACTCCCTGAAAGTCAGAGGGCATATGAAATCAGAGCAAGAGTCAGGCTTCAGAGGCAATGGATAAAAGGGAGTTGGGGTGGTGGGGAAGGGCACAGTGTCCTAGAGCAACCATAAGGGAATGGAATTTGAAACCTCCAGTTGAGTTGGTTTCCCCCTCCATTCATTCTTCAAAGTTAAGGGTACTCTGGAATGGTATTTGCCCCTAAGCTAGCTCATTGACTCTAGAAACTTGTGGCAGATGAGCCAGGCTGTACCCCAGGAGACTATATCCGGGAAAGGAAGCCTTACGTCACACCCAGAATATTAGTTACTAAGCCCTCCCTCACAATCATCAGAGCAAACTATGGTAAACAAACAGCATCATGCACAGAGAACAAGGAATACCAAGACGAAGAACCATCAAATACCCAAGGAAGATCAATACAAAATCAAGAACCACCAAATACCCAAGGAAAACCAATGCTATGAAAAGTTGATACCAATCAACAAAAGAACTAACACCCAAGCAAATAGTTATTAGAGAAAGCAGAGGAGGATCTTGGAAATAATAATTATTTACTGCATAATGGGTGTGGTATCAGGCATTGTTCTAATAAGCACCTTACATGTACTTTAAAATTTTTATCCTTATGCAGAATATCCCCAGAGGAATATGAGAGACTGTGAGAGAATATTGTGTCAAATTTCATGAAAAAGGACGAGTTAAAGATTGTTTAAATTAACAAATAAAGCATGGTCTAGGATGCAAGTGGACTTTGATGAAAAGCAAATTAGCAAAACTGGAAGAATAAGCTGAAAAATTATTCCAAAAGAACAAAGATATTGAAGGAGAGGTGGTTTAAGATGAAAGAAAAATCCAGAAATTCCAATATTTCATATTTCCAAAGAAGAGATGAGAGAGAATTTTAAGGCAGCATTAACTGAAGAAATAATAGAAGAAAATCCTGGTATGACTAGTGTAATTTAGAAGAAATATTTAATGCCATCTGTACTTTTTAAAAAGATCAAACATTAAGTAAGTGCATCTTATTTTTTACTGCAGGTTGCATCTAAAATTTCATCACTTTTTACGATCTGTATTTCTAAATTATAACACATATTTTATGTTTTTATAATTGTGCTTTTTAGCTTTTTATTTTGAAATAAATTTAGACTTACAGAAAAGCTGCAAACATAGTACAGATGCCCTTCACCTAGCTTCTTGTAATGTTAACATCTTATATCACCATATTAAAATTACACAAATTAATAAATTAACACCGGTACAATACCATTAATTAAACTGCAAATATACCTTATATCAAGTAGGATGAAAACAAGTCAATGGGTATGATTAACATATACAGATATATGTAAAACAGAACAAAGGAGATAGATAGTTACTATATCCTCATTTCTATAACTGGTCTTGAGGCTTTTTTTTAAATAACATGCATCATTATTTCATATTCATTTTGCCAGTATCTACAGCTGGTTGAGGTTTTCACATGATGTGGTAATTTTCATTCTTCGGGAATGAGTCCTTGGTGCTTCTGCTTGAATTCAGTTGCTATAGTTTCCTATTTTCTGCTGTACATAGCAATACTAGGAGGTGACCCAAAGCATCTCCCAGGTTTCAAGACAGTCTCATCCTTGTTCCTATTACGTAGCAGCAATCAAACTTTCCCTTGGTATCAAGGATAAATTGTGCAGCCTACACTATAACCTCTTTTTCCCCCCTATTGTTCAAATGTCAAGAAGAGCCCAAAATAATCAACTAGTAGTATAAACTTCCAGTTAAGTGGAACCATTGTTGAGTTTTCTGGGGAACATAGTCCTCCCTTGGATACTGAGAACTTTAAATGGTCAAACCTCAAAATTATGGGAATAGAAAGCAAAACATTTTATGGGTAGATTGATAGGTATGAGTGGGAGCTGTCTGTCTCACTCCTGGGTTCCCCAGCTCCTGTGCCGTAGATAAGGAAGAAACAACATTCTATGTTAGTTGCTAGTTCACAACACATTGTATTGTACAGTGTGTACAACACACTGTAGAACAGGAGTTGGCAAACTTTCTCCTGTAAAGGGCCAGATAGTAAATATTCTAGTGTTTAAGGATTACATATGGTATCTGTCACATATTCTTTGTTTTTGTTTACAGCCCTTAAAAAATGTAAAAGCCAGGGTACCTGGGTAGCTCAGTCAGGCATCTGCCTTCGGCTCAGGTCATGATCATAAGGTCCTGGGATGAAGCCCCGTCTTGAGCTCCCTGCTCAGTGGGGAGTCTGCTTCTCCCTCTGCCCCTCCCTCCTCATGCTCTCTGTGTCTCTGTCTCTCTCTCTCTCTCTCTCTCTCTCTCCCAAATAAATAAATAAAATGTAAAAAAGTGTAAAAGCCATTCTTAAAACTGTACAAAAACAGGATGTGGGCCAGGTTTAGCCCTCAAAGTCTAATTTGCTAATCCCTAATCCCTGCTGTAGGACAACACCCTTACTTTGCAAATTGTTCCCTCCCTGCTGACACTGGAACTGAGTCTTCAGAAGACCACTCAAGAGTTCTAAAGGCAAGCTGCTACTGGATGATGGGAATATACAATAAGACCAGTGAGTCTTGCGTGCATAATATTTTGGGTCACCAGGGATTAACACCATTGTCCATGTCTTCCCCCTTTTCCCCTACCAGTGCACAGTTTTATCCTAGGAAATAACTGTATGTCCCTTTGAGGAAAGGTTGAGAGATTCACACATCATACTTTTGATGTTATCACAAGGTCCTTTCTCATAGGTACCTAGCATACTCCGTATTCAAGGGCCTCTGGGTTTGTGAACTTTCCAGAACTAGGAAATGGGTGAAAGCTATTGCATTACTCTTAGTGGTATCTCTAGCCTCTGTTTTCCCAACCTAGGGATTGTTCAATTACACAAATATGTATGACCTTAGTGAGCTACCCTTCTATTTTAATACTGGAAACTCCATAAAAAAGTTAACCACCACCAAAGATCTCTGTAGATCAAAACCTTTCAATTACTACTCTGCTACAACTTTTTATTGGTAATTGTGCCCACTGTGTCTATAGCAGTTATGTTCTGCTGCCTGACCTCAGGATCCCTCAACATCACTGAAATTAGAAAACCCATTTGAATGGCAACACATGCAACCTTTATCCCCAGAGGACAGCTATTACAGTAACATTCAGGGATGCTTGTGCTGTACTCAATCTATTTGTTCATGCTATAGGGTGAAGAGAGGGTGTGCTCTAGGTCCTTTTGGGGTCATAAGTAGGGGTGGATGATCCAATACAAATGACAACCCTCTTCAATGTTTGTTTCTTCAGAAACCTTTTCATAGATTTCATACTTCTATCTTTTATGGCCTGGCCTTGGAAGCCACACACCATCATTTCTGTGATATCCAATAGGTTATAAAGGTCAGCCCTTTTCATTGTGGGAGGGGACTACATGGGGCATTTAATACTAAGAGGTGCAAATCACTGAAATCTTCTTGGAAATTGGTTACTATAAGGTCTCTAGGCTTTTCAAGGAAGATAAGACCAGGGCAAGAAGGGAGCTACTTCTGCAGGCAAGGGACACTCGGTGGAGTTTGGCAGCACAGGATACCATTTTTGTTTGGAATACAACTCTCTTACTGTCGGTACTGAAACTTCCACATCAGAGATCAAGTGAAGCTGTTAATTCTACCTCTTTCATAATTCAGCATTTTACTAAAGAAGATTCTATTTCTAATTTTTGGTGTGTTAGACCTGTGGCTTTAAGAGATTAAGGATATATGGGGTTCCTGGGTGGCTCAGTCAGTTAAATGTCTGCCTTTGGCTTGGGTTATGACCTCAGGGTCCTGGGATCAAGCCCCACGTTGGGCTCTTTGGCTCAGCCGGGAGCCTGCTTCTCCCTCTCCCTCTGCCTGCTGCTCTGCCTGCTTGTGCTCTCTCTCTGTCAAATAAATAAATAAAATCTTTTTTTTTCAAAAAATGATAAAGGATGTTTTTAGAGCAATCATAGAAAACCGCTGTTTTTTTTTTTAACATGTCCTGAGCTAAAAATGTGAAATCTTGAGCCTATAATTTTCTTTAGGTTTTTCTAGCACAATTAGAAGTAATCCCTACCCTTGTATTTCTTCAGCATTTCATAATACTCTGACTTAGCAGCCAGTTGGTCCGCCAAAGTCTTACTTTTGATAGGCACTTCATTCTGGCTAACACCAGATGATAATTTTGGGTTTTTTGTTTGTTTGTTTGTTTTTGGAAAGAGCAAGGGAAGAGCAGAGGGAGAGAGAGAGACAATCTTAAGTAGGCTCCATGCCCAGTGCAAGCCCAACACAGGGCTCTACCTCACAACCGAGAGATCATGACCTGAGCTGAAATCAAGAGTTGGACGCTTTACTGACTGAGCCACTCAGGGTCCCCAGATGATAATTTTTTAAAGTAAAAATGGAATGTATTTTCTAATGTAACTGAAAAGTCTACAGATAGGCCTGGATCCAGGGACTCAAATGTCTATAAGAATCTATCCCTTGCCATCACTTGACTCTACCTTCCTCTGTTGTCTGTTCTCAGAGAGACTCTTCCCATCATGTGATGGCAGAAATGGTCTTTAGCTTATATTTCACTAGTTTATTTTAGTCCATAGGTGATCATTTAAATAACTGTTTCTCTTCTGTGTATCTTAGACTACCAGTCTCCACTAATAGTAACCAGATCCCCGCTGCCTTCAGATACATCCAAGTCAGATAAGGCATCCCACATTCCCATTTCCTGGAAAAATCATTCATTAACAACTTTTCTTATTACTGCCTCAGTGTTCAGTTGCATAACACAGAATCATCTAGTTTAGGCAAAAAGAGATTTAAAATGAGGAACTGAGTGCTTACAAAATCATTGAAAGAAGTAGAGGAGCAACTTCTAGGTCCAACTCCTTGGAATAACGTTCAGCCCTTACAACCATGGTATTTCTACCATGATTAGAAATGTTCCCACTGCTGTTGCTGTAGGAAGCTGCTGCCATTGTTGTTCACCACAGAACTGCATGAATTGCTGCAGCTGCTGCTACTGCTGTTACAGGAAACCGCTAGCTCCAGAATCACATATATCGCCTCTGCCAAATACACACAAGCAAATTAGATTCCATGTATCTTTCCTTTCTCCTCACATGGCTCAGTTCTGAGTTCATTTCTCACAAGATCCATTGAACTCAATCACATCTAAAATCCTAACTGAAAAGGAGTCTGGGAATTGTCACATACTAGCTTTCCAGTTTTTTCAGATTAGAAAGAGGTTGAGCATCAACCCACAGCTCCCATAGCATTTTGTTCACATCAAGTATTATTATTATTCTGTAGAATTGTAAGTTGTATCTGCTATATTAGATTGAGAATTCTTTCAAAATATGAAGGACATTAGGAGAGGAAGGGAAAAATGAAGAGGGGGAAATCGGAGGGAGAGATGAACCATGAAAGACTATGGACTCTGAGAAACAAACTGAGGGTTTTAGAGGGGAGGGAGTGGGGGGATGGGTTAGCCTGGTGATGGGTATTAAGGAGGGCATGTATTGCATGGAGCACTGGGTGTTATATGAAAACAATGGATCGTGGATCACCACGTCAAAAACTAATGATGTTGCTGGGTTTAATATGTAATATAGTGATTATGTAAGGTAATACCCATAACAGCTGTAGTTTCTTACTTGGCCAAGCAATTTCATTTAAATTATAGGTTTCCACTTTGGTGAAATCTTACCATGTCAAAAGATGTTGGAAGGAGGGATTCCCTTTGGTGTTCAGTCTTCTACTTGGGAAATACTGTTGCAGTTGGAGTTTATCTTACATTATTCATCTTCATAGTTTGGAGAGTATGAGGTATGAATTCATTGATACACATAGAGGGGAACCAAACTTCTTGATCCAACATGAATTATAAAATTGTTGAGATCCATGGTTCTTCATTTTGGGGTTGATGAGTCATTGTGCTCCTGTTTAGCTCCTAAATACTGCACCGTATTCCCCACCTCTCCTTTTTCTCCCTCCCTCTCCTCCAAGGATAAAGAAATGATAAATTTTCTGTTGTACATTCAACTCTCAACATTAATTAAGACAAAGTCCAGGCACTGTACCAGGAATTGCTAGGGTTCTACCTGTCTTTCAGTTTAAAGTGCTGGTGTTTATAAAAACAGTTTCAAGGGTAGGGATGAGACCCTCTGTACTTTGCTTATTTTGAAGAATCAGTGGTAGGAGCAGTGAAAAAAATTCCATGGAATACATTTTTGAAGTAGCACATTTCTGAAGTCATAAGTAAGTTGATTCAGGTTCTAACCCTTTGCTGTACACAAGCAGATAGAAATGCATCTGTTATATGAGTGAGAAAAGGCTGTATGCTAACTGAGCATGCTTTTTAAACCCTTTAAAAATACTCAGCATATAAACTTGCGTTTGAGCTTGAAAAAAAAAAAAAAAAAACTAATGATGTATGGTGACTAACATAACATAATAAAAAAAATTAAAAAAAAAAGAACAGGGATAAAAATTTTATTTATATTTTAGATACCCAGCATTCATCAGTGCCTCCCTCAAACATAATCCCTTAATTAAACACAATACTATTTTACAAACTTTCATTAAATATTTGCTAAGAACCTTTGTATGTATGAGTAAAGACTCATCCTTATACAATTCCTCTTTGAGCTAGAGCCTACTCATTTCCCCTACCCCACCCCTTACTGAAACTGAAATTTCCTTCACATCATTTCCTTTCTTTTCACACCTTAGAAGACATCATAGTGATTGGAAACATCAAAGTTTTGGGGGTCAGACAAATTTGGGTTTGAATTTTGGCTTATCTATATACTAGCTGTATAACCTGGGGCAAGTTATTAACTCCTCTAAACCTTGGCTATACTGTGAGGATAGTAATCCAAAGTTGCCCTAAGGACTAACTAAGTGAGATAATGTTTTTAAAGTACTTGGCACATAGTAGACACTAAGAAGTATATATTGAATAATATACATTATATTAAATATATATTAAAATGTCTTCCCTTATCTCATAGCTATAACTTTGGAATTGAAAGAGTTATCTATCTAGCCCAGCACCCTACTACCAATGAATAAGCCCAAACCTAAAAGAAGGGATTTCACATCTATGTCTTCCTGCCCCAGCTCTTCATGGCTTAACCTGTTCATCCCCTATATGTTGACACAGGTGTACTGTAGATCCCTGATAGATACTTGTTTGAGTAGATTTTTATCTTCCCTTTTCTTTTTTTTAAAGATTTTATTTATTTATTTGACACAGAGAGAGACACAGCGAGAGAGGGAACACAAGTGGGGAGTGGGAGAGGGAGAAGCAGGCTTCCCGTGGAGCAGGGAGCCCAATGTGGGGCTCGATCCCAGGACCGTGGGATCATGACCTGAGCCGAAGGCAGACGCTCAACGACTGAGCCACCCAGGCACCCCTATCTTCCCTTTGAGTGAGACTTAGTATGGAATTATCTTCCCTGTTCATTTGGCCAAGAAATAGCTGTCTAGTCCTGATCATTGGATATTTAGTCTCAAGGACAGTTGAACCCATAATGTCTCATACTGAAAGGGAAGTTTTTGCCTGGCATTCTGTAGTTCAAGATGCTCCTCCTAGATACCAGAATGTGTAATCTTGATGTAAATTATTTGTCTCATCATGACTGTAGGTCAACCCATCTTTGGCTACTGCATCTCCCCTGTACTGCTGAACCTGCATATGCCATGAGCAAGGCTCAACATGGTATCAGGGTCTAATGTAGTGGTTCTCAACTGGAAGGTGATTTGCCTCCCCGGGGACATTTTGATAATGCTAAGAGACATTTGGTTGTCATAACTGGGGGGACTGTTGCTGCTGGATGTGATTCAGTGGAGGCCAGGATTGCTGCTAATATCCTACAATACACAGGACAGCCTCCTATAACAAAGAATTATCTGACCCAAAATGTCAATAACGTTCAAGTTGATAAATCCTGGTCTAATTTTAAGCCCCAGGCTTGTACACTAAGCCCTGTCTTGGAGTGTCATAACTCACCAGTAAGTTCTAAAATAGGACATCTCCATCATGACATCGTCCCTTATCGTTCCTGCCCATAGCAATTTCTTCCTCTGCCTTCTATAAGGCTTTATTTATGTATAGTCTCTTGACAAACTGCTTGTATTTCTTTCATTTTTATACATTGTCTCTCTAGGCTCTGAGCTCTCCTGAACAATAGCCCTGTCTCCCACATTCTGTAGCCCTGTTGTGTATAACAGTTTTAATTAATCCATAAAAATAATGAAAGAGCTCAGATTCAGACAAGATCTTTCAGAGTGCTCCCACTCTCTCTGGGCAAAGGCCCAAAAAGAAAAAAAAAAAATAGGGTCCTTACCTAATTGAAATATTCAACCCACTTGATGTCAAAAGAATAAAATCTTAACTTCATGGATCTCCATCTATTCCCACTTATTCTTGAGAGTTCCTGGTTTTTATTTTGGCTTTTGATTTCTTTCCACTGAAAATTTCTTTTCTGCTTATGTCTAATTGCTCTCTCCACTAATGCCCCTAGCAACTTGTACTTCCTCTTTCATAACACATCACATTTGAATTTCTTTTTCAGTGTCTCTCTTCCCCAAAAGACTTTGAGCTACATGAAGGTAGAGGCCATTTCTGCCTTCATTATCATATCCCTAGCACTCTTAGCACAATGCCTGGCATATAGTAGGTAATTTCCTTGTTAGTGCTTTTGAGGTATTTTTTTTTTCCAGAATGAGTTTTATTAAAATATAATGGATTCCAAAAGGTAGTTCAGCAAAGAAACTACAAAAAGGAAAATTCCAATTTAGAAAGTATAACCTTGTGTTCTAACACAGGTTAATTGACGACCAGACTCATGGTATTTGTTCCATAGCCTACTTGAGGGTGCCACTCACCTCCTTTGTTACCTTCCTTCCTTGAGGTCTCAGACTTGTAAGCCCTGGGGAAAATTGCATATGAATGGATTTTCAGGCCATTTTTGGATAAACTTGCCCTTACTCTTCGCCTGTTCAAACTGCCCTATCTGTGGTTTATCTGTGCATCTACTTGTAGATTCTGTGGATTTACATGTAGCAATTCGACCAAGGGTGATTGCAGGCCCCTTTAGTCAGTGAAGGAAAAAAAAAAATCATGTACTACTCTTGTCTACCCAGGACCATTTCTAACTGTCTCCTCAGATTGTTATGCTACATAAATTTAAAAACTCCAAGTCAAGCTAAATTTCATATATTCCTTCTCCTTCTAGTCTTTCTGTCATAAGATTGATTTGAGATTGATTTTTTAAAAACCATGTTCATTATTACTTGGTAGTATAAATACTAAAATACTAATACTATAAAATACTATAAATAATGTCCCTCTGATCAAAAGAAACAAAGCTTTTTAGCAGAATTTGAGGGGTGGGGGTAAGAGGAAGCTTTTGAAACTCCCTCAGTTTGAGCATACTACCACTATAATGGATTTATCAGTGTCTGGCTCCATCTCCCCTTTCTCCCATGCCAGTTTTTGTTCTTGGGTTCTAATCCCTCTTTCTCTTTCCCTCTCCACCCGCCCCCTACCCTCTCTCCTTTTCCAATTTCAATACAACATAAAGGTGGCCAGACAAGTGGTCTGAAAGACCTTTTGAAGATCTGAAATCTACTATTTCACTATCCACTAACCAAGCTGTGTATATAAGTGAGTTTGTCCCTCTCCATAAGCTAGCAGGGGCCCTTTCTGACTGCCAGGGCTTACTATCAGCCAACTCCTATCTATGGTAATTCCCCAACCTAGTGGCACACTTCCTCCTCTTGGTTCTTGGGTTAGGCAGGTATCCAACTTTGCTTTAATTTAGCATGGAGTTACCCTGGGGCTCTCCTGATTGACCTGAGGCAGTATACGTGGTGGTATAGTTTTTGGGACCTAGGACCCATGCTACCTAATCTCAAATTCTGAGTCTGCTACATAATCTTTTCTCTGTGCCTCAGCTTCCTTCTCTGTGAAAGAGAGAATAGTATCCACTACCTCCTAGGATTGGTGTACACATGTAAAATATTTAGAACATAACTTTGTAACTTAGTAAGCACAGTTTTGTTAATTATTATTATGAGTTGATCCATGGTGTTGGGAAGAGATCTGTGTTATTTCTACCACACTAACAATTCAGCAAATGTTTATTGAATGACCACAATGTGCCAGACACTGCTAGGCAGAACACAGAGATGAAGCAGAAATTAATGCTGCATTTGTTTCTCAGTGAGCTGCATTTGGTCTACAGATGATAATGGTGGCAAAGAGGTAGCTGTGTATTTAGATAGGCCCTCTAGGTTTTCTCCATTGACTCTTAAATGCAAGAAAGAATGTTTACCCTTTGACTTCTAATATTATCTTATATTCTGTTTCCTTTGAGAGCTTAGAAGTGCATTTTGTAATCATAGATCATGATCTCCCTTATTTCTCTTGTAAATTTACCAGGGATTGTTAAAATTATATTTTTTCCTATAATTAAAAATAAACAATACTTTCTCATTCCCAAATCATCAGTTCTCCAAGTTCTCAAAAATCATTACTTTGGACCTTGAAATGCCTCTGGCCCCTTTTTTACCCCTCTGGTTTTGATTTGGTTGTATGTCGGTATATATGTGTTTGCCCTTCGGCTCTAGTGAGATGTGGAAAGGTGAGCTGAATCAGAGAGTTGTGAGTGAGTTTACCATTGGATAAATGTACTTATTTAAGTCTCTTTCTCACCAGTTGTTTCCCAGGTCTAGCTGGATTTTATCTCTGCCTTGCAATCACAGTGAATCAATGCTGAAAGCAGGCAAACTTAAAACATTCTATCTAGAAGAGAATAAGAATACTTTCCAAAATAAAATATGAAGTTCTAATTTAAATGATGGTTGAGAGGGAAAGAAAGGATACAATGAATTACCTAAAAATAAGGACAATCCTTTTTATCTGGTTTATTATTCTGCATCCAAAACCTAGATTTTTGTTGATTTGTGTACTCCGAAAGTTACTCTCTCTTTTAAGGGAGGGGAGGAGTCATGGACAGGCTCTGAGTTCCCCTGCAGGGATGTAAAAATGAAGATGTGCAGTGCTGTGGGACAAAGAGTAAAGTCCCTGAGACAGCACTGTGTAACTGGATCAGCGTTGGTTCACTATGATACTTTGCTTTTTGTTTTGAGTTCCTTGGTTCACAAATATTCTCTCTCTCCACCCTTTATCTGATCAGCCACAATAAAATACAACTCTCAACCAGAGAACAGTGTATTTATAGCCAAGGAAAGGTAAGTATTTGGTGCAGTAGCAACCCAAATTCACTTTGTTATGCATAAGTCTGCCGCACTATCTTCAAATTTCTTGCCCTTGTATAATTGGCTCTCTATTCTTTTTCTATAGAGCAAATCATTATTCAATCATTGAGAATATAAGTTATTTTTACTAAGATATTATCTTTAGGAACACAAAAACTCTCCTACCAAAAGTATTGATAGAATGGCTACTATACTTTGAGCAGTTTTTACATGAACCAGAGCAATCACATTTAATGAATTTATAATTTGATGGATAAAAATGAACACTCTTTTACATTTCAATTTCACTGCCAAAATTTAAGTTTCAAAACACACACACACACACACACACACACACACACACACACAGCACACAGCTGGTTAAGCTATAAAAACTCCTTCACCTGACATCACAAAACTTTCCCATTTCTCATTTTCTCAGATCTTTCCCATGTTCGCTAATATTTTTAGTCTAAAATTAGAGGCCATGATGAGTACTAGAGTACTGCAGGTCCAGATGTGCTGGAATTCTCAACAGTATTCATAAATCTTTGAAATTTTCACTCCATCATTGAAGTGGTCCTTCAGGGTTATACTACAGTCTGTGGCAAAATTACTAGAAATATAGAATATTTAAACATATAGCAAGTACAGCTCTGGTTTACTGCCTGAATCTGGAGGAGGATCAGGGATCCTGAATTCCTAACCCAGGAAACATATGAGGCAAACAACTTTAAAAAAAGGAAAAGTACTTGGCCAGGGAACTGGATATCCTGGTTTCTAGACCCTGCCTTGGGCAACTTCAGGGGCAAGACCCTAAGTATAGAACTTGGAGCGCCTCAGTTGCATCATCTGTAGAATTGTAATACTACTACCTATCCCTTACCATCCCCCCTCAAAGATTCTGTGATCTGACATGAGAAAGTGCTTTGGACTACTCAGAAAAATAGTGCTGCACAGCTATGAAGTATTATTATTATCATTATGCTTATTGTCATCATCCTATACTAGGTACTTATCATGATTTCTGCTTCTTTCATCAGAGAAACTCAAGGATTTATAAAGAGAAACATGTATTCATATAGCATATCTCTAGGAAAATTCTGTAATTCTCAGTACTTTTAAATAACTTAACTTTTCAAACAAGTTAGTAGGTTAATTCCATTCCAGTACATATAAATATATATATATACACCAGTTCTCAGAGCAACAGCATGAATTAACCCATCCTCTGGCATTTAAAACTCACACCCTAGTAATTGTGTGTTTAAATGTCTTGCATATCTATAGTTCCACTTTAAAAATTACCTAAGACCAGGATTTCTTTTAAATGACCAACTTTTTAAGTTAACCAGCAATCCTTCCAGAGAAAGTAAGAAAATGAGATTAATGTCAGCTTCTCTAAGAAGACAACTCACCTGGTCACAATAGTTTTCCATATAGCTGCTAGATCAGTCAGGTTTCTCCAGACAAACAGAACCAGCAGGATTTGTATTTATATACAGAGAGAGATTTATTTTAAGGAATTGGCTCATGTTATTGTTGAGCCTTGGTGAGTCCAAAATCTAATGGGGCAAGCTGGAGACCCAGGGAGGAGTTGCAGTTTGAGTCCAAAGGCAGTGTTCCTTGTTTGGGAGCAGTTACTCCTTTTTCTATTAAGGCTTTCAACTGATTGAATGAGGCCCACCCACATTATGGAGGGTAATCTGCTTTACTCAAAGTCTACAAATTAAAATATTAATTTCATCCAAAAAACGCTTTCAGAGAAATATCCAGAATGTTTGACCAAGTATCTGGGCACCATGGCCTTGGCAAGTTGACACGTAAAATTAACTATCACAGAGTTGCAAGAATTTAGTTCTGCACTAAAATGCTATGAGCAATTTAGTGGGCTGAAAATGACCCCCCAAAAGATATGTCCATGTCCTAATCCCTGAAACCCGTGAATATTACCTTATGTAGCAAAAAATGAACTTAAGGATCTTTTTTATTTAAGATTTTATTTATTTATTTATTTATTATTTATTTATTTATTTTTTTATTTATTTGACAGAGAGCAAGAGAGAGCACAGGCAGGGGAGTGGCAGGCAGAGGGAGGGGGAGTGGCAGGCAGAGGGAGAGGGGAAGCAGGCTCTCTCCACTGAGCAGAAAGCCTGACATGGGGCTCCATCCCAGGACCCTGGGATCATGACCTGAGCCAAAGGCAGACACTTAATAGGTTCAGCCACCCAGGCACCCCTAAGTTAAAGATCTTGAGAGGAGTTTATTCTCAGTTATCTGAGTGCAATCGTATGTACCATAAGAGAAAGTCAGAGAAAGTTTTGTGACACACAGAGGAGAAGGCAACGTGAAGACAGAGCCAAGGGAGATGCAGCCATAAGCCAAGGAATGCCAACAACCACCAGAAGCTGGAAAAGGCAAGAGATGGATTCTAGAGAATTCTCTAGAACCTCTGTAGGGAGTACAGTCTTGATAACACCTTGATTTTGGACTTCAGACCTCCAGAAGTGTGACAAAGTTAATTTATGTTGTTTTCGACCACCCACTTTGGGACCGTTTGTTATAGCAGCCACAGGAAACTAATGCAAGCGTCTTACACATTGCATGCAGAAGTGACCAAAAAAGGGACTCCTGGGTGGCTTAGTTGGTTAAGCGTCTGTCTTAAGCTCAGGTCATGATCTCAGGGTCCTGGGATCGAGTTCCGAATTGGGCTTCTAGCTCAGTGGGGAGCCTGTTTCTCCCTCTCCCTGCCACTCCCCCTGCTTGTGCTCTCTCTCTCTGACAAATAAACAAAATCTTTAAATAAATAAGTGACCAAAAAAAAGGAACATCCCCATTGTAGTTAGTAATGTTGCTATAGAAAAGAGCTTGGGGCACTTGGGAAAGTATGAGATCCTGCCACAGTCTAACTGAATTACATTGGAAAAGTCACCTAACCTTCAATTTCCCTATCTTTGAAATGGGAAATGACACTTCCCTACCTACCCACATGATTTGTACTGAGACTCAAATAAGAGAATATATATATTATATTCAATAAATATTCACTGATGTTTACTATATGCCAGAAACTGTTCTAAAAGCACTGTGTCTAAGGGATGTAACAGTGAAAATGACAGGGTTCCTGCTGTCATTCAGCTTACATACCAATGCAGTAAGCAGACAATGTACAAGAAAGAATGTAAAATCATTTCATACAGTGATAAGGACTATGAAAAAAATAAGTGGAGGGGTGCCTGGGTGGCTCAGTCGTTAAGCGTCTGCCTTCGGCTCAGGTCATGATCCCAGGGTCCTGGGATCGAGCCCTGCATCGGGCTCCCGCTCGGCGGGAAGCCTGCTTCTCCCTCTCCCACTCCCCCTGCTTGTGTTCCCTCTCTCACTGTGTCTCTCTCTGTCAAATAAATAAAATCTTAAAAAAAAAATAAGTGGAATAATAATGATAGAGTGGCTGGAAAAAGAAATATTATATAGGATGATCAGGAGGGAAGGCTTTTCTAAAGAGGTGACCACAGTTGATAAAGCTGAGTCCTAAATTATGAAAAAGAGCCAGCCATGGAAAAAAACTGGAATAAGAGCTTTTTGGACAGTGGCCCTTGAAAAAGAAGTAGCTATAGTTTTTGCATGTTGGAGGAAAAGAAAGCTTTGCAGGAACTTGAAATGTGTGAAGAACAGAAAAAAAGACCAGTGTGACTGAAGTATAGAGGACAGGGAGGAACGTGATAGGAGATAAAGCCAGAGTGATATTCAAGGACTGGATCATGTAAAGCTATGTAAGCCACAATGAGAAGTTTGGATTTCACTGTGAATATAATGTATATCCATGACCAAAGGGTTTTAAACATGGAAGCGGTGTTATCTGATTTTCATTTTTTAAAAATGACTGGATTCTGGGTAGAGAATGTATTAGAGAGCAAGAGGTGAAGTTGAGAGACGAGTTAGGAGGCTCTTGCAGTAATCCAAGCTAGAGATAATGGTGGCTAGGTTAAAGTGACAGCAATGTAGACAAGAGAAGTGGACGAACTTAAGATATATTTTGGAGATAGTGGTGGCAGTAGAACTTTGATGCATTGGATATGGGAGAAGAGAGACAAGAATTAAGAATAATTCATAGGGTTTTGGCCTTAGCAACTGGCAGATGGTGAACAATGGAGGAACATCTATTCTGAACATGTTAAATTTGAAATGCCTTTCAGATAGCCAAGGGGAAATTTCAGTAGGCAATTCGATATATATATCTATAGTTGCATGGGGGGAGGGATGAATCAGAGATGGAGTTATGAATGTGGAAATCATCATCATGTAAATGGTATTTAAAGTCATAGCATAAGGGGAAGTATTCAGAGGGAAGAGAAGAAGGTCCAGAATAAATCCTTGGGTACTTTAATATTTAGAGGTCAAGCAGAGGAGGAGAAGCCAGAAAAGACAGCTGAATTGGTGAAGGAGACAATGAGGTAGGAGGAAATCCTGGAAAATGTAAAGTCACCAAAGCCAAGAGAAAAATGAATAAATGTCAACAGGATACTATGCATAAATATTTTCTCAGCTCCTGCTGTGTACAAAGAACTCTACTGGAAATGCAAAAGCAATGTTCCTGATCTCAAGGACCTTTTGATTTTGGAATGGAGATAAAAATAAGCCCCATAAAAATAATACAGTACATAGCCTTCTGATTTCCCTATCTTCAGGTTTGCCTTTCAATCCGTTCTACTCCAGGCACAAGGTTGATCTCCCTAAAACAGCACTCCAATCAATTAAAACTGATTAGCTTTAAACTAAAAATCATCAGAGTTCTGATCAGCTCAGGAATTTTCTTTGCCCATATAGACAGTCCCAAATCATCATTCTGGCACTCAAGGAAGGATGGCCGCAGTCTCATGAAACCTTTTAGCACTTTTTCTTGGTGGCTCAGTTTAGCATTTGTTCTATCCTTCCCTGTCCTTGTATGTAATTGGTGTATGTATCTTTTGTCTAGATTGTGAGCTCCTTAAAGACATTAAGCCCAAGGTCCATGTCTAGTATGTTAACTCATTAGCTTTATTTTTTTTCTGCCAAGTATAGACAAAGAACTCCAAATTTTAGTCATATGATATAGAACACCGGTGTAATAATGAAGCAAAATTTGAGTACCATAGAACTAAATTATGGATAACTAGGAATGGAGGAAGGATGTGCCTAGGAACAGGGAAGTAGTCTAAAACAAGTTTGCAAAGAGCCTTTTATACCAAACTAAGGAGTCTGGATGTTATTCTGTTATGGGAAACCTTACTGAGGTTTTTTGAGCAGGGCAATTATATACCCATATCTGTGCTTCAGAAATGAATTGGTAGAGGGGATAAATGAGAATGGCCTCAAAACTGGAAGCAATGGAGAATCAGTAGAGTGAATTTTTTGAGGCAGCAATACCAGTTTAACTGGCTCTATGAGAGAAGATTGTGTGTCTGGGAGTGGCGAAAAATATGGCCATCAGAGAGGTCGGGTAGGGCCAGAATATGAAGGGCTTGAAAGCTAGGCAAAAGCATTATGACCTGGGATCCCTGGGTTCTAACGCCTGTTTCCCTACTTGGGGAAAGTCCTTTATCTTTTCTAGAACCCAGTTTCCTTTTCTTAGGGTTTTCTTCAGCTGTAAAATTATTTGCTATGAAACTCTGACCTGCTACAGTAGTTCTCAAACCTTAACTGTACATTGGAATCACATGGAGAGCTTTAAAAGTGGTTGATGCCTGGATCCCACTCTGAGAGATTCAGATTTATCTGGTCCTGGATGCACCCTGGGCATTGGGGTGGGCGGTGGGGAGGAGGGGGTGCCTGGCAGTCTCAGTCAGTAGAGTGTGTGACTTTTGATCTCGGGGTCTTGAGTTCAATACCCCACGTTGTGTATAGAAATTACTTAAAAATAAAATATTTTTAAAAATAAATAATAAAAAAATAAAAGGTCCTCAGGTGATTCTACTGTGCAGCCAAGGTTGAGATCAACTGATGCAGAAAATAGTGAAGCACTAATATTCTTGAACATGGTGGCTAATATGTTGGGAAAAAAGTGTTTTAAGGAGGACTAATATGAGTATACAGAGTAAAGGGGAAAGATTATAGGAGACCAACTGGAAATTTCCAATAATTTAGGAGAAAAATATACTAAGGCCTAGATTAGCATGTATGCAATAACATTGTAGGGAAGAAGATGAATGTAGGGAAAAGATGATTTAGAGGGAAGTAACACAAGCACTTAGTAATTAATTGAATATTTGTTACATGTGGAAAATAAAAGACATTTTGGGGAAGGATGAAATTTGTGTTCATGGTCAAAAGGAAAGAGAAAATGTAGTGTCAAGTTTCTAGTATAGAATAATAGTGGAATCCTTAGCAAAACTAAAGTAGTTGTCAGTTGGTTAATCAATATTATTGATAATATGATAACAGACATTAGGTAATTATGTCTGGGACTATGTTATGTGCTTTACATACATTAATCTCATTTAATCTGTACAACTCTATAAATACTGTTATTCCCATTTTACAGATTTAGAAACTAAGAAGAGAGAGCAGTTAAATAATTTGTCTAATATTACACAGTAAGAAGTAGAGAAGGTAGTTGAACTAACCAGTCTGACTCCTTTTCCTTATGATAGGAAGATGATCAGTTACATACTGAATTGTTTTGAGTTTGAACAAATAACTCAAAAAAGCAAAATGGCTGTAGAGGCCAGACAGGAACATAAATGAGTGGATCAAGTCAGAGTTAACTGTGGTGAAATGAAAACATTTAAATGAGGCAGTCACTACTCAGCTATACTTAAATGTTGCCCTGTTGGAATTTCGGGCCCAGTATTGCCATATTTTAAGATTTTTCATGAAAAGATGTAAATCTAGATTTCTGTGTAAAATCTCCTAAAATTTAAATGTCAACTAATTCAAATGTTTAAAATTACTGTGTGGCCCGAATGAAATATGGCTACAAGTGTGCATCTCTGATCAATAATAGGCTGTTAGAAATTCAGAACTGAACTTAGAGATGTGAGCCCGAGATGTATTAGGGGGAATCCTTAAGCACAGAGAAGTAGCAGATGCTCCAGGAGTTGTATGTGTTAGAATAATAACCAGCATTTGACATGACTAGTTAAAAGAATGCAACAATATATGAGTTAACAAGTCAGTCAGGACTCTTAAGAGTTTTGCAGTCTTCTAGAAAACTGACATAAAATGGAAATGTTAAAACTAGCAGATTGAAGTGGGTGTATTTAAAATTCAATTTTCTATAAACTAAAAGCTAAATTCCAGATAATGACTTGAATTTTCATACATCCATGATGTGATGGAAACATTTCAAAACTGTGAATCTCTCTCCTGATTGAAAGATAATTGAAAGATTACATTTTATCCATATTTTCACCTTTTTACATTGGGTTACTTTCTCCCAGCCCAGTTTCTCACACACACTGCGAAGTCCATAGCAGAGGGGTTGGTTCACAATTAGCAAAGATTAAGTAAAACCTTTTTTATTTTTAATTATTGAGTTTCAGGCTCCTCAAAAGACCATCCTGGTTTTAGGGCTCAGTAAATACTATCTTTGAAATCTAGACTAGTGTTTTTGAACATTATTCCATTAGATTAATGTATTATCAATTATGAAGAATGTAAACCAGTTATTTAAAAATAAAGTATCACAAAAATGAAAACATTTTTGCAAACTGTAAAGACCTGTAAGAATATTATAAAGAAATATTGTTCTGGTGTTATTTTGAAGCGACAAGGGTCCTGAAATTACAAAGTGAAACCTCTTGTATTTGAAACACAATTTTCACCCTTCCCCAAAATGTCTTTTATTTTCCACATATAACTAACTCCAACAATGAGATATTTTTCACTTAAGTGAAATAGACTTAATAGCAATAACTGTAGTAATATAATGAGGGGTAATGATCAGCCTCATGTACGGCAAAGATCTAAAGATGCTGGGATTGTGTTAGAAATCTTCAGAGCCGCACCACACCCCTCTATTATCAGGTTTAAACGTCCTAGGACAAACTGCAACTTTCATGAAGACTGTCTTACCGACTAGGTGCTTTCAACACCAAGAACTGTTTTGACATGTCAAACGTTAAGTCTGGTCTTTGAAAACCTTGCCGTTTATTGGACTCTTTAAAAGATATGCATGTTAAAACAGTTTCTTGCTTTTGATACACATTGTATCAAGAACTGCATGTTCAAAATGAAGATGGGAAAATTTCTGCTAAGTATATGGAAATATGACTCCATTTTTGTATAGCCAGGACTCCATTTTCATGCAGCTAAAATGTCGCAAACGATGGAACACTTCATTTTACGATAGCCCTACTTTAAAATATTACCTGAGAAGTATTAATAGTTCGTCCTGCTGGCTTTGAAAAGCCTAATCCTATTTGTTATGGTGGAGCTTACATAAAATGGAAATACACAGCTGACAGTCTTCAACGTGCTTAAAAACAAACAAAATCCAAAAAACAAAAACCCGGGAGCTAGCAATTAAAATCCTCCAAACGCCCGCGCTCCGCAAACAGTTATTCCAAAGAAGTCTGGTATGGTCTGGGTATTCCTCCGTGACCGCTGGCCGGACATTCCTTCGGGAAAAGCTGCTTCTCGTGTGAGGTACAAAGACAGTAAACTCCCTCCTTTTATCCCTTTCTCATTCACTCTGCAGGGGGTGGAATAAATAGGGAGCTGAATGAAGCCTTCTTTACGCATCTGGGTGCACCGTCTTGTTTCCTGAACCCTATCCTCCCGGCTCCCCCACCTAAAGCTGCCGACGCTGAGCACCTGGAGACCGATAGTTATTCCAGGCACTGCGCCCCGGGGGCGCCAGGCCTCAAACCTCAGGCCCGTCCCGGGAGGCCCAGCCTGCGAGGGGCAATCACGGCGCCTTGGGGGCGCCAGGAAGATCAATGCTCTGACACGCCACGGACAGGAATCCGGTAGGGTAGGGTAAAGGTCCCTCGCACCCCACCCCACCCCCCATTCTGAGAAAACGAGGTAGAGGGGAAGAGAACTGCACAACTCGGGCATGGGGTAGAGTCAGGGAACAAAGAGACAGGAGGAAGATGAGACAGCCACACCAACGCAGACTCAGAAGGGCTCTCCGACTTTACGCAAGTGGCCCACATCTCGACCGTGCTCAGCGCCCCTTACGCCACTAGCTTGGCTTCAGAGCCTTCGCGAATATGGCTTTGCGCACTGCGGCGGCACTGCGCCGCAACCGAGCTTGGCCCTGTGGCTCCTCCCCGCCGCTCTCCGAGGATTGGTGGCAGGCTGAAGTCCGGCTGCTGATTGGGCGGCGAAGGAGCCATTCGGGGCGGCCCTGGTGGGTTCGGCTGCCCAAGAGTGATAAGTTCGGCTTCAGACACGCCTCAGCGCCAGCAGCGAGTCGGAGCTCTATGGAGGTGGCGGCGAGTACCGGGTGGTGGCTGCAGCAGCGACTCCTCTGAACTGAGCGTTTCCAAGCCGTTCCGACTCCTTCCTCCCCCTTCCCTCCCCCTTTTTTGTTTTCCGTTCCCCTTTCCCCTCCTTTCCCTGTCCCCGACTACCGGATCCTGAGGAGGCAGCTGCGGCGGCAGCTGCTGAGTTCTCGGTGAAGGTGAGTGGAGCCGCCGCCGCCGAGCAGAGCGCTCTAAAATGGCCGCCGTCCCCGGCCGCTTCTTCTCGAGTGGTACAAAATGGCGGCCGCAGGCGGAGACGGGCGGGGCGACCCTTGTTAGCGTTTTTTCCGCTCTTCAGGCATCTAGAAATTCTTCATCTTTGTTCTCCTATTGCGTTGCTGACGGAGTAGAAGGAAACCGGCAGCCGTGGCGGCCTCCAGCCGTCATCGTGGGTGTCGGTGGCCGGGGTCCGGGCGGGCCTCGGCGCTGGTGTGTTCGGACGGGAAGAGAGCGTGGCGGGGCTGCGCGTGCCGCAGCGGGGAGCGACGTGCCGGCCGGCGGGGAGGGCCCGGCCGTTGGCGCGGGACCAGCCGAGGCGCAGGAGTCCCGGAGCCCGGCCTCCCGGCGGGGAGGCGGTATGTTGAGGCCCCGGTGCGGGCGGGGAGCGGGTTCCGCCTGGGACAGGAGAAGAGGGGAGAGAAAGGAATCTGCGTCCTTTTGTCAGCTGGGAAGGGAATGGAGAGGCGGCTGTCAGTCCCTCGGGGATTTATGGGGAAGGAGGGGGTCCGCTCGGAGGCGGCGGGTGGGAAGGAGGCCGCCTTCCTGCCTGGAGAACAAAGAGCGGGGCGCTGGGCCGGCGGGGGCGGCCTCCGTTCCTCCCCGCCGGGGCTTGCCCCCAGCGGCTTCGCCGGGAGGCTGTCGGAAGCACTTCCCTAACTCCAGCCTGGGTGGGAGGAATCCACTGCTCTTTTGTTCCCAGGAAGGGGAAAAATGGGCGGAGGTTCCTGCTGCCATGTTGTTGCCCGTGTCTTCTGCCTGCCGAGTGCCAGCCACTGTACACCCAAGTCCCTCTCGCATCTTCCCGGATGCCCTCTGTGCGGGGGTGTTGAAAGAATGGACAGTGAAGAAGACTCAACAGCCTTTTAGTTAATTCCTTATCTAGTCCGCTGGGCTCGTCGAGGCAGTGAAAGCTTAGGACATTTCCCACATAATGTGCTCGTGTTGATGGAGTTAGATTTTCTTATTGATCTCAGTGCTTAGTTCTCAAGAAAGTGGCTCTTTCAGAAGGTTTGTTCGCAGGCGGGATGTTATGTTTCTGCGAAGGCTCTTTGCATTTTTGAACATAAAGGGAATTTCCAGGTGGCTAAACAAAATAAAATCTGTCCATTTGTGTTTGAGTACATTAAATTTTAGTCTTAGATCTATCTGCAATGCAGTGAAAGCTCAATCAACTGCAGTGCCAGGATCTAAAATATATAATTGAAGGAAGGTTTATAGATTGGAATATTAGCAGTGTCTAATTTTGGTACTCTCTCTCATTCTAGGTTTTTCATTTCTCCCAACCTCTTCCCTCCCCACCCCATCCATTAATATTATTCTTTTGAAGATTCTTCGTTGTCAAGCCGCCAAAGTGGAGAGTGCGATCGCAGAAGGGGGTGCTTCTCGTTTCAGGTATGTGTGGATTTATTTTTGGCAATTGTTATGAAGAGGCTAATCACAAGATTAAAAGAATTAACCACACCAAATAATTCTGACTTAATGTGCTGCAAGTTTAATGTGTAATAATGCCATTTATTTTTTTTAAGTTCTTAAATTTGCATTACCTTCTGTTTGCCATCTGGAGGATAAATCATTTCCAGTTAGGCCCAAGTTCAGTCTTCATCTGTGGTGTAATTTCTGAAATACAGAATAATTCAAGAGACCCATTAGCTCTTTTAGGTGAGACAGTTGGCATACAGTTTTTGTTTTTGTTTTGTTTTTAATAGTGCTTCTTCGGGCGGAGGAGGAAGTAGGGGTGCACCTCAGCACTATCCCAAGACTGCTGGCAACAGGTATAGTAAGTGTGTAGTAACAATGAGCTTTATAAAACATTTAGATGAATAGTCTTTCTCATGCATAAGAGTACATACAGCAATAGATATCAGGAATCTTAATCCTACCGGGCATGGTTTCTGCTACATATCCTTAATTTAGAATATCAGCTCTTGATTGTTCTTTTGGTAAATCACTGAATTAGGGCTCTCAGACTGCTATTTTGTTCCCTTAACTCTTTGGATTGTTTTCACTAATGTTATTTCTGAAATCAGAAATTATTATCAGCAGTTATCCATACTGATTTGGTAGTAAAGTGTAGTATGCATGCAACATGGTCATAGGACTTGAGAAGATGTTCTTAAGGTGTGGCGCTTGGAGCAGCAGCATTGGCATCATCTGGGAGTTTGTTAAAAAGGCAAAGTATCTGGCCGTGTCCCAGCTCCAGTAAAACAAACTGGGGGTGGGCCCAGCAGTTTGTCTTAACAAGCCCTTCAGGTGATTCTGATGCTCACCCTTTGAGAAGCACTGATTGTGAGTTGCTTAATTGTAAGGGAAGTTGAAAAAATGTAAACTTTCTATTTAGAAAGATGTCTGACCGGTATGACATTTGATATGTCACAGTGCTAGGGTTTACATTTAAATTAAAACTTTAATTTTAATTATATATCTTAATTTTTACTAGCGAGTTCCTGGGGAAAACCCCAGGGCAAAACGCTCAGAAATGGATTCCTGCACGAAGCACTAGACGAGATGACAACTCCGCAGCAAACAACTCCGCAAATGAAAAAGAACGACATGATGCAATCTTCAGGAAAGTAAGAGGGTAAGTTTATAGATCGGTTTTGTCTTTTCTAAAAGGAGGGGGAGGGGGAATGAGTTGGCTGTGTTTTTCTTGTGTATGTGCTATATTATCCAGGAGGCAGTGTTCATGTCCAAAGTGTGTATTTTAATGACTGCCAGTGTTGGCAGTTTTATCTTAAATTGAAGACAGCAGCATAATAGGTATCTTGAGGCCTAAGAGTTGCAGTCATTGGGTTAAAATCCACAAAACTTCTGTCCCGATGTTTCCCATGCCTGGTGTGTAACACACTGAAGCATAATGGTCTTAGTTCCTGGATTTTGGCCTTGCTAATAAGGAGATTCTTGTTCCCTGGGTTTTGAGATAGTGAGAAAGATTTGTCAAACAGCTGGGAACCCCCAGCAGGTACAAACATGATCTGAATAGTAGTGCGAGGTTTATTTTAACATCGCCTTGGCTGGGTGGGTAAGAGGGTGGTAGGTCTTAGATACTCCCTGATGGAAGGAAAAGATGAACATAACTTAAAAGTAGTTTTTCAATTCTAATTCTTTGTGTGTTGCCTGACACTTCAGTGTGATTCCTTTCTCCCCAGCATACTAAATAAGCTTACTCCTGAAAAGTTTGACAAGCTATGCCTTGAGCTCCTCAATGTGGGTGTAGAGTCTAAACTCATCCTTAAAGGGGTCATACTGCTGGTAAGTTAAAAGTTGGTTTAACTGAAAGTAAAATAGTTAACAAACCCAAGGGGTTTTTTTTGGTACACTTGGACTGTTGTTTAAAACTCAGGCGTGAACTGTTGATTTTAAAGAACTACCAACTTTTAATAGCATCAGATTTAAGAGGTGAATGTTTATTTTTATATTAAAGTATAGACAAAAATGTTTCAGGTGTACAACATAAGTGATTTGATAATTGGATACATTAAACTGTTTACTGCAAGTGTGGTTGTCCTTTGTCATAAAAGGTGCATTTTAAATTGTACTAAAAAAACATGTTCATATTACGTTTGGAGAGTGAAGACGGGCTAAGCACAGCTATTCAGGTTTTGGGGTTTTTTTAATGTTTTTCTTTCTGTGGAAAGCCTGTTTTGGTCTTAGAAATGAATCGCAGGATAGTTGATAGTAAGATTCCAGTGTCAGTTTATAGCTTCAATATCCCGAGATATTTTCAACTCCTGGTGGTGGGTTGTTACTCATGAGATCTGTACAGTTGGACTTTTTTGGTACCATCTTAGAGCTAATATATAAGTGCTTGTATTTTTCCAGGCTGTGTGCTAATGATTTTACAAGGTAGATGAGGCCTAGATTTTGTCAGAAAGTTGCCACAGGATTTAAAGATCCTTAAGACTTGTAAGGAAGTATTAAGTTAAAGCGAGGGTTCTTGCAAAAAGTTGCCGTGTTTAGTTTAAAACATGCCTATTTTCTGTAGATTGTGGACAAAGCCCTAGAAGAGCCAAAGTATAGCTCACTGTATGCTCAGCTATGTCTGCGATTGGCAGAAGATGCACCAAACTTTGATGGCCCAGCAGCAGAGGGTCAGCCAGGACAGAAGCAAAGCACAGTAAGTGGTGGTGTTTGCTTGCTTATTTTAAAATTGATTTGAAAGATTTCATTAACAAAACCTGCCAAATGTCTTTGTTTCCTATAGACATTCAGACGCCTCCTAATTTCCAAATTACAAGATGAATTTGAAAACCGAACCAGAAATGTTGATGGTGAGAGTTTATATTTGATACTTAGTAGTACGGTGTATTTTCAACTTTATTCTGAAAGCTGACTTTTTTTTTGTTTTTCTTCAGTCTATGATAAGCGTGAAAATCCCCTCCTCCCCGAGGAGGAGGAACAGAGAGCCATTGCTAAGATCAAGATGTTGGGGAACATCAAATTCATTGGAGAACTTGGAAAGCTTGATCTTATTCATGAATCTATCCTTCATAAGTGCATCAAAACAGTAAGTATGGATTTTGGTTTAGATCAGTCGTTGGGTACATCGTCATTTGGGGGAAAGTCTCATTATAATTGCTTTGTGCCATTGGAGAATGTTGGTAGGCACGTTAAATATTTCAGATGACTAGCAAAACTTAAATGTTATAAACAGGTACTTAAAGTACACGGTGTGTTTTGTAAAGTACAGATAGAATTACCTACTTCTGTTAAAACTGCATAATTTGGAAGGATTTCTGTGCAGATCAAACAGTACTGTACTTACTACTGTGTATGATGAGTGTGCTCTCTGTCAGTGCAAACATAAGGAGAAGTGTTAAAACTATAAACCAAGTAAGATTTTTGTCAACCCGTGGCGTTTATTTCTTCGGTAGCTTTTGGAAAAGAAGAAGAGAGTCCAACTCAAAGATATGGGAGAGGATTTGGAGTGCCTCTGTCAGATAATGAGGACAGTGGGACCTAGATTAGACCATGAACGAGCTAAGGTATGTGTGTTGCTGACAAAAGTGGTATAAGTAGCTTGTTTTAATTTTATTTAAATGACTTGATTTTGTGATACAGGGGATTGTCCCATTCTTGATTATAAACCGAGAGGTCTTAACATACTTAAATGATGGTATTCATTTGCCATAGCACTTTTTTCTAATGAGGTATTTTTCTATTTTATTAGTCCTTAATGGATCAGTACTTTGCCCGAATGTGCTCCTTGATGTTAAGTAAGGAATTGCCAGCAAGGATTCGTTTCCTGCTGCAGGTAAAACTGGTTTAAATATGTTGATAAGCTGAGTTCTTCTCTTTGGGAATATTAAAACTTAATAAAACTTTTTAAATTAAAGGATACCGTAGAGTTGCGAGAACACCATTGGGTTCCTCGCAAGGCTTTTCTTGACAATGGACCAAAGACGATCAATCAAATCCGTCAAGATGCAGTAAAAGTAAGATGCTGATGGTTTGTTTGGTTTTTTTTTTTAATTTTTTAATCAAGTGGTTTTTAAATTTATGAAACTGCAAGGATCCTATTAACATTTATTTGAGTGAGACTCCTTACTGGTGGAGCTTAATGTTTTTAGTTTTGTGTAATATGGGAAGAAGTTATATATAGAAATTACATAATTAGCACTCTAGTAGCCTAGAAGTTGTTTTTCTCAGTTATAAGGATTTTAGTTTTATGTAAAATAGTGTCTAGAATCAGGTGTTCATTCACTTTATTTTTAAAGGATCTAGGAGTGTTTATTCCTGCTCCTATGGCTCAAGGGATGAGAAGTGACTTCTTTCTGGAGGGACCGTTCATGCCACCCAGGATGAAAATGGATAGGGACCCACTAGGAGGACTTGCTGATATGTTTGGACAAATGCCAGGTGATTGTGACTGAAACTGGTTTCGATTAAAAAAAAAAAAAAAACCTCAAACACTAATAGTAGCAGAGTTGTAAAGAGTTGTTTGTTCATCTGTATGTATTTTAAGGTAGCGGAATTGGTACTGGTCCAGGAGTTATCCAGGATAGATTTTCACCCACCATGGGGCGTCATCGTTCGAATCAACTCTTCAATGGCCATGGGGGACACATCATGCCTCCCACACAATCGCAGTTCGGAGAGATGGGAGGCAAGTTCATGAAAAGCCAGGTAAGAAAACATTGAGAATGCTTAGGTAACAAGTATTAAATCCAGTAATGTATGTGATTTACTGTTCGCTTTTTTAAAAGTGAAAATATTTTAGGGTCATGTGTGTTTTTCTAAACCAAATTTATTATCTATGACAGTTCCTTAAAACTGGGTGAGATACCCTTACGATTGGTAAAATCACAGCACTTTATTTGACAGGCTAGATTTTTGTTCTTCCCTTGTTTCATCTTTTACTTCCTCTGGGCAAATTCAGTTTAAACTTTCCCTATGGCTTGGCTCATCCCTTTGGTACTTGATTACCATAATTTGTGGACCCCTTTTTATCTAGACTTTCTTTCTCCCTTTCTAAAATAGGGGCTAAGCCAGCTCTACCATAACCAGAGTCAGGGACTCTTATCCCAGCTGCAAGGACAGTCGAAGGATATGCCACCTCGGTTTTCTAAGAAAGGACAGCTTAATGCAGATGAGGTACATTTGCCTGTGTTACTTATCTACCAAAGTTTGTCAAATCCGAAATCGATTGCCCGATGATTATAAATAAGACGCGTTATTAAGAGGACTTAATGCTGGAGTTCTTCACCTTCTTCTTTCTTTTCTGTACTACTTTTTCTTTCTTTGGATGTCCAGCGTCCTATGAGCGAAGATTATGAGATATGAGGGCAAGTCTCTTAAAAGTCTTCAGTTAGAGCAAAGAAAATGGTTGTCAAGATTTCGATTGCGATTTTCCTGTAAACTAATTTTCTAATTTTTAATATCTTAATGATGCTTCTCCTAGGAGAATTCTAGTACAAATACAAGATTTGTTGACCAGTATCTTTTGTGTGGATCAGATCTTTAGTTTTCTTGCCTGAAGTTACGTTAACATGGAGCAACTTTTTCAGCCATCAGTACTCAAAATTTCTGCCTTAGGTTCTAGGATGTTTGTATATGCTGAATTGAATTGTAGGTGTTGGATCTAATGTTTGCCAACTGCATGTTGCCGTTTTTTGTTTTCAATTCTAGATTAGTCTGAGGCCTGCTCAGTCGTTCCTAATGAATAAAAATCAAGTGCCAAAGCTTCAGCCCCAGATAACTATGATTCCTCCTAGTGCACAACCACCACGCACTCAAACACCGCCACTGGGACAGGTATGACTGCAATGTGACAACATTTTCTCTTGATAGAGTACTTCTGAAGATTTTGTGTGTGTGTGTGTCTTCCCTGTAACTTCATGAGTGTTTTTTTTTTTAATTAAACATTCATACCTGGTTTTTTTGGTTTTTTTTTTAGACACCTCAGCTTGGTCTCAAAACTAATCCACCACTTATCCAGGAAAAGCCTGCTAAGACCAGTAAAAAGCCACCACCATCAAAGGAAGAACTACTTAAACTAACTGTAAGTTTCAAATAATCACATAGTCAAATTCATGAAGTGTATCTGAGATAGGAAAACACTAAAGATACTTGGATTATGTTCTTTTCAGGAAACTGTTGTGACTGAATATCTGAATAGTGGGAATGCAAATGAAGCTGTCAGTGGTGTCCGAGAAATGAGGGCTCCTAAACACTTTCTTCCTGAGATGTTAAGCAAAGTAATTATCCTGTCACTAGATAGAAGTGATGAAGATAAAGAAAAAGCAAGTTCTTTGATCAGTTTGCTCAAACAGGAGGGGATAGCCACGAGTGACAACTTTATGCAGGTACAACACTTGTCTGATTCTGTGAAGACTCTTTTGCATTTATATTTGAGAATTGATAAACTGACTATGTTATGTATTCCTTCTAAGGCTTTCCTGAATGTATTGGACCAGTGCCCCAAACTGGAGGTTGACATCCCCTTGGTGAAATCCTATTTAGCACAGTTTGCAGCTCGTGCCATCATTTCAGAGCTGGTGAGCATTTCAGAACTAGCTCAACCACTGGAAAGTGGCACCCATTTTCCTCTCTTCTTACTTTGTCTTCAGCAATTAGCTAAATTACAAGATCGAGAATGGTTAACAGAACTTTTTCAACAAAGCAAGGTCAATATGCAGAAAATGCTCCCAGGTAAGAGAATGCTGGGGATTTTTGTTTGTTTTGAATAGTAAGTCTAGAGAGTCTTGGTACCTTGAGTGGTTTTATATAAATCATCACACTGTTTGATTATCCTGTCCAGATAATCATAAGCATTACCACAGGCTAGATAGCACCTTTTATAAAAAGTGATTATGATTTAATGACTTTTCATTTGATCCAAATACTAAGTGTTTCCTTTGCTGGGTTCTTTATTCTTTTATGTTAATCTACCTATGGGAAATAATTTATGAAGCTGTTCTCTATAGACAGGCCAACCGGCTAAAATGAACTACTTGATGATGGAGATGGCTTTTGTCTTTTCAGAAATTGATCAGAATAAGGACCGCATGTTGGAGATATTGGAAGGAAAGGGACTGAGTTTCTTATTCCCACTCCTCAAATTGGAGAAGGAACTGTTGAAGCAAATAAAGTTGGATCCATCCCCTCAAACCATATATAAATGGATTAAAGATAACATCTCCCCCAAACTTCATGTAGATAAAGGATTTGTGAACATCTTAATGACTAGGTAAGAAAAACTCGAGTTAGTGCTTTATTGACTAGAAAAATGTCTTCAGGCAAGAGACTAAGAATTGTCTTTCTTGAGCTGGAAAATTTTGCTTTTGGGTTCTAACAAGATCTTTCTTTGCAGCTTCTTACAGTATATTTCTAGTGAAGTAAACCCACCCAGTGATGAGACAGATTCTTCCTCTGCTCCTTCCAAAGAACAGTTAGAGCAGGAAAAACAACTGCTGCTTTCTTTCAAGCCAGTAATGCAGAAATTTCTTCATGATCATGTTGATCTGCAAGTCAGTGCCCTGTATGCTCTGCAGGTGCACTGCTACCACAGCAACTTCCCCAAAGGTGAATGAGGGGCTGGGGGGACGGTTGAGTGGGGGCCACGTCTCCCCAACAGCGCACTAGATAATGGGATTGCATGTTGTCTTGTAGGCATGTTACTCCGCTTTTTTGTTCACTTTTATGACATGGAAATTATTGAAGAAGAAGCTTTCTTGGCTTGGAAAGAAGATATAACCCAAGAGTTTCCTGGGAAAGGCAAGGCTTTGTTCCAGGTAAATCTTTTGTTGGAGGCATTTTAGTCTGCCTTTTTCAATTTGCTTGGTATTTTGCATCCTATATTTGTTTTAAAGACTCTTCATTAGTTTTATCCGTACCTCCTCTTCTGCACTGTTGGAAGCCTTTCATCGCTTCATGGCTTTACCTCATTGTGCTGTTTACTCTAGCTTATGGAAGGGTCTGTGGTTTTCCAGGGGGGCAGCCTTCTCCACAATGTCTTTTTGTGAGAAGCATCTGTGAAGCCTTTATCATTAGCCCTGTTCTTGGGGAATCTGATTGAGCAATTCTGGGGTAGGGCTGGAAATCTACTTCTAGGACTCTTCCCCCTGCCCCTGCTTAAACCTATTGTAGGTTCAGGACAAGCCCCTGTCCTGTACGAAAATGAACCTGCAAGGTAACTGGAAGTAGTGTCCCAGAATTTGTCCAAGCTCACTGGCTGTGTACCGCTTCCCAAATACGACTCCACACCTTTTTAAATAACTTCTAGCCAATAGACAATATTAGCAGTATGTTCTGAAGGCTTTAGCAATCCTAAAAGATAATACTACCTAAAACTTTTCTCCTCTGGTTATGTTTGCTAGCTCGGTCCTAAATCAAAACTATTGGTTGGAGTTTTTCTGTCTTCTATAAGTGTGGCTTAATTTTGTGGAATGACAAATTCACAGGTGAATCAGTGGCTAACCTGGCTAGAAACTGCTGAAGAGGAGGAGTCCGAGGAAGAAGCTGACTAAAGAACCAGCCAAAGCCTTAAATTGTGCAAAACATACTGTTGCTATGACGTAACTGCATCTGACCTAACCACTGCGAAAATTCATTCCGCTGTAATGTTTTCACAATATTTAAAGCAGAAGCACGTCAGTTAGGATTTCCTTCTGCATAAGGTTTTTTTGTAGTGTAATGTCTTAATCATAGTCTACCATCAAATATTTTAGGAGTATCTTTAATGTTTAGATAGTATATTAGCAGCATGCAATAATTACATCCTAAGTTCTCAAGCAGAGGCAGTCTATTGCAAGGACCTTCTTTGCTGCCAGTTATCATAGGCTGTTTTAAGTTAGAAAACTGAATAGCAACACTGAATACTGTAGAAATGCACTTTGCTCAGTAATACTTGAGTTGTTGCAATATTTGATTATCCATTTGGTTGTTACAGAAAAATTCTTAACTGTAATTGATGGTTGTTGCCGTAATAGTATATTGCCTGTATTTCTACCTCTAGTAATGGGCTTTATGTGCTAGATTTTAATATCCTTGAGCCTGGGCAAGTGCACAAGTCTTTTTAAAAGAAACATGGTTTACTTGCACAAAACTGATCAGTTTTGAGAGATCGTTAATGCCCTTGAAGTGGTTTTGTGGGTGTGAAACAAATGGTGAGAATTTGAATTGGTCCCTCTTATTATAGTATTGAAATTAAGTCTACTTAATTTATCAAGTCATGTTCATGCCCTGATTTTATATACTTGTATCTATCAATAAACATTGTGATACTTGATAAGAGTTGTGTGTGACTTAAGTAGCAGCCACAAATTTATAAAGACTACTCCTATCTTAGATTTGAGGACTTGGGAACTTCCCATGGCAAGACACAGAATTCAGAGGTAAGTCTCACGAATTTAGATGTGTAGCAAAAAACTTGGTATCATTTCTAAGTAAAAACACTAGCCTTGGTCTACACTGCCCTACATCTGATCTAGTTGGCCCTCCTCTAGTCTGATCCAATTTCTTGCAACTTTTGCCCTTGCTCATTCTGCTCCTGCCTCCTGGGATGTGCCATGCATTCTTCTCACCACCCCATAACTAGAGGACCGCCTCCCTAAGACTCAAATGTCAGGTTAATTCATAAGGGCCCGTCCCCTCTATTGAAAAATGTAACAACACATTCTTGCTATACCTCTTCCCCCTTTTTTACATTTGCCATGTCCACCATTACTGTGACTTAACTGCGTATTTATATGTGACTTTGAGCGTGTGAGATTAAAACTTTTTTGTTCACTGCTGTTGCCCCAGCACCTAGAACAGTACCTACGCACAGTAAGCATATTTACTGAACCAAATCACACATTAATGAACTTATCCTATGTGGCAGGATCTGGACATTAAAGTAGAACACAAGACCTGAGCTCTAAGACTGCATTCATCCCTACTACTTCAGAGCAGTGAGATCTTAAGATTTGTTTCATTCCTCTGAGCTGTTTTTTTTTTAAACGGGGCCACGATCACTAAAGGTAATAGAATGTCCCTAGCAAGAGCGCCTTGCACAGGAGGAGGCATTTTAGTACACGTGAATTCATACTTTACCTTCTCAGTAGCTTCTGCCTTTTCAGAAGAGCTGCTTCCATGCTAAGCTGCCAATCCGCAGATAAATCCAAGGGGCATTTCTCAGTCTTAACTGACCTATCAAAAGCATGCAACAGTTGGTTATTTGCCTTCAGGCTTCTAAAGGCTCTTTTCTAGCCTGCAGTGTGCATGTTACTATGCTCAGCTCCTAGAGCGCTCCAGTTTCCTCTACATGCTGAAGAGTCCAAGCCTTCCCAGGTCATCCAGCAGGTGCATCCAACAGCTGGACATTTCCCCACTGGTTCCCACATTGTCTGTCTTCCATGATGACTATCTGAAGCCCTTGACTTCAACCCCATCTCCCCTGCACTGCCCAGTCCAGGCCCCACTGTCTTAAGCCTGAACTATTGCAATTGACTTAAGGGTCACCCTCTAGTTCATTTTGCTCTCCTTCCACTCCCTTCTTAACATCACTGTTGTAAAACTGGTCCTTCCTCTGCCCTTTTAGTGGCCCCAAGTTTTCCTCAAGAAAATACAAACTAACAAGGGAGTGGGCGCCTGGGTGGCTCAGTCATTAAGCGTCTGCCTTCAGCTCAGGTCATGATCCCAGGGTCCTGGGATCGAGTCCCACATCGGGCTCCCTGCTCAGTGGGAAGTCTGCTGCTCCCTCTCCCACTCCCCCTGCTTGTGTTCCCTCTCTCGCTGTGTCTCTCTCAAAATCTTTAAAAAAAAAAAAAAGGGAGTTACCTGCTGTTTGTCCCTTTACATTTTTTTTTCTTTCCATCTGTTTGTGGGGCTGTGAGAGCCCTTGTTCTCCTTCACTGTTCCACCTCTCCCTCCATCTTAACTTCTTACTCATCCCTTCAGGCATTAGCATAAATATCCCACATTTGGAAAGTTTGCCTTTCTCTGCCAAGATTGAGGAGTTTGTACCAATCAAGAGTTCGTGGTTGCTGGACAGGCTAGAAAGGGAATTTATTGGCATCTCACTTAAGGGATGCAAAGGAAGCCCAGAGAACCAGGCTTAGAAATGAAGGGGGACGAAGGGAAGCTGGGTTGCCTGAACTACAGAACTCTGCTAGAGCAGTGTTGTGAGCATCCCATCCAAACCCAGAGCCTGTGCCAGCGTCTGACTTTCCCAGGGACACCAGGGCCAGGTTCAGGGCTCCAGAGAGAAGCCCACAACTGACTGGGCTTGGATCATGTGTTCACCCTTTACTTTGTTTACTGGAGCAGAGCACGGATCTGGCCGCCTGGGTTCTGCTGTGTCAGGCAGGCCCAGACTCCCGTGAAGACTGACAGTGTAGGAGGGAAGGAAGAACTCGAAACGGGTAGAGAGCCAAAACAGTCATCTGCTATGAGGCCTCTACTCCCGCTCCCCATCTAGCACTTCACCCCGCTGCGTTGTGACCACCTGCTTACCGCCTGCTTTTCCACGGTGCTGAGAAGAGCTCCCGGAGGCTGGGGGAGTGTCTCTTGTTCATTCCTCTCCCCAGGCCTTAGCACTGTGCTGAACACAAGTACCAATAAACGGATGGAATGCAACAATGAATCCAGGTTTTGTGGAACCTGAGTTTTCTGTAATTGGGGCAGGAGGAAGAGGGTCCAATTACAAGGCAAGCCTGTCCATTGTGGTGCTAACCAGGCGAAATCAGCCCGAAGCCCTCAGTCTTGCCAGAGGAGTGAGCTCAATGCCCCTGTGCGGCTCTCAAGAGTCCTGAATTCTTGCTGGGTTGGCTAAGATTGCGTGTACAAATGCTTTGAAGTTATACTCACTGATCCACTCCATAAAGCTATGGGAGGAAATCCTGACACCCAGCAGATCACCAAACCAGTCCACGAGCACAGGGAGGTGCGAGGGCGGACGTCTGCAGGCCGCAAGAGCCGTGGCCTTGGAAAGGGTCACAAGTCTCACCACACTTGGTGGTTCTCGCTGTGGGGCACGGAGAAGACACGACACTCCCCAGCTCCACCATGACTGCTGATACAAATAATGTTTGTAGAATTCTTACCTAATAATTTAGGACAGCAAAAAAAAGGATGATGCAACTCTTAAACAACACAAACTACAAACTTGGGGTCAGGGTCCAGATAGATTCCTCTGTAAGATTCTGGTCTTGAACTTAAGCTCACTGACTTCATGGCAACTCTAGGAAGAAGTGACTACAGTTGATACCCTACAGCGTGGTAACTGTCCCGTTCTGTACCAGATCTGCTGCCACTCCAATTACAAAGCACTCAGCTCCCCACATTGATTTATTCCTTCAGACATTCAGAAGTGAGCACCTTAGCCCCGCCAGCCTTGTGCTAAGGGCCGGGACACAGCAGGAGTAAGACACCATCTCTGCCCTGCAAGCACCCACGATCTGGTGGGGGAGACGGCCAGGAGCGGACCCTGTCGCCGTGGGCAGGTGATGGGCCTCCTCAGCTGAGAGGAGGAAACTTGCTGGAGAAGCTGGAACTTCAAGAAAGAGTCACTCTCCTGACGAGCATTTGAAGGAGGGCTCTCCAGGCAGAGGCGGGGAACCCGACTTCCACCTTCCTCCCGGCTCCGCGGAGCCCCCATCTCCCTTCTCCTCTGCCCCAGAGGCAGAGTCCACCAACACTCCTGAGTGAGGGGACATCTTTCGTCTGCTGCTGGAGGTGGCAGTGCACAGCTGCGTCAGGTACCAGCTCTGCAGTGGGGCCAGGAGGACAGGGAATTCCAAAGCTCCCTCACCTCAGTACATTTAGAGACAGCCTTCCAAGGGGTGTCCTCCAAGGAAGCGCCGGGCTCTGGTCAAGGAGACATCTGAGCACAGAGCAGAGAGGAGCCGAAAGAGGACCCAGAAGGCACACAGGCTGCCCAGACCCACAGACTGTCCTCCCACCCCACCTCACCTTGGGTTAGTCCAGGAGGACGGGACAGAGCCAGGATCAGGCTTCCTGTCTCCATGGCGCTCTCTGCTCTGGGCTCACCAGGAGAAGACACTCCACCCCTCCCTGGAGGAGGATACAAGGGTACTTGTCTTGAACACCCCAAGAGAAAGGACCAAACCTACCGGACATGTTCACCAAGGGGGTAGCAGGGAGTGAGAATTGGCTTTGGGTCGGTCCCCCTGTCCACTGCAGATGATGCAACAGTGTGACCGATAAGCAGTGAATCCTCGAGGGCTGCTCATGCCCGCATGGGACTCAGAGCCTGGTTTGGTCTATGACTCTAATTACTTGGGAATCTCAGCTTCCCAAGTAATTAGTCCCATGCTTAGGCCAATTGCCTCACTTCTCTGGGCTTCATCTGCCTTATCTATGAAATCATCCTTGGTTTGGCCTCCTAGGGTCGTTGCGAGGAACCAGACATGTAATGAAAAACTGTGTTCGACAGGTATGGGATTACTCTACGGGTCCATTCATCTCAGAAGTATTTATGGAGAACCAACTACATGTTGGGCACTACTCCAGTGCTAAGGATGTGACAGTGAATGAGGCAAAGGCTTCTTATGGAGCACACATTCTGGCCAATAGGAGAGAGAACAAGTGTGTAGGATCCATTAGAAAGTGCTACACACAGAGAAATAAAACAGAGTACCAGGGAGTGATGTGAATGCTCGCTGAAATAGGGCATTCAGGGAAGGCCTTATGTGCAAGTGACCCTGCAGCAAAGATCTATATAAAGTGAGAGAGTGAATTATGCAGGTATTTGGAGGAAGAACCTTCCAGGCACAGGGGAAGCAAAGCCAACAGCCCTGAGATGGAAACACACAAGGGGCGTCTGAGGACCAATGAGGGAGCCAGTGCAGCTGAGCAGAGAGCAGGCGCTGAGGCTGGAGAGAGGCTGGGGGCACGGGAACTAGCCAGACACAGTGAGGACTGCAGCTTTTATTCTAAGTGGGATGGGCGGCCTTTGGAGGATTACTAGTATTATTTATTAAAAATGATAATCATTTGAGACTGGAGGAGCAAGATGGCGGAGGAGTAGGAGGCCTGGATTTTGTCTGGTCCCAGGAATTCAGCTGGATAGGGATCAAACCATTCTGAACACCTACGAACTCAACAGGAGATCGAAGAAAATAGCAGCAACTCTGAACAGAAAAGTGACCACTTACTAGAAGGTAGGACATGCGGAGAAGTAAAGCCGAAGCAATATTCGGAAGGATAGACGGTGGAGAGGGGGCCTCCGTCGGCCGCTTCTGGCAAGTGATAGAGCCGCGGAGCACAAAATCGGAACTTTTAGAAGTTGGCTCCGCTGAGGGACGTCGCTCGCTCCAGTGGCTAAGCGGGGGGTGGAACCCTCGCGGGACAGTGTGGTCTCAGGACCCTCGGAGTCACAGAAGGACCGGGGGTGCCTGAGTGCGGCAGAGCTCCCAGGTATCGGAGCGGGGAAGCCAGCTGCAGAGACGGAGCCGAGGCGCGGGCTCTCAGCTCGGGGTGGCCATAAACTGTGATCTGCAGCACAGTCGGGCCACTGCTCCTCCAGCAGGGACCCAACAAGCGGCAGAGCCAGGGAGACTCCTCTTCCTCCCCCGGGAGGAGCGGCGCGGGAGCGCACCGCAGGGATCTGCTGGGTTTGGAGACTCCACACGGGGTCGGGTGCCAGAGATAGAAACACTCGGTCACAGGCCGGGTGAGCATGGAGTGCGGCCGGAGACTGGGGAGACGGGAGTGATTGCTTTTCTCTGGGGCTCACTAGGAGCGGGGCCCCAAGTTCTCAGCTCCTCCAGGGCAGAGATTGGGAGGCCACCATTTTCACTCTCGTCCTCCAAAGCTGTACCGAGAGCTTGCAGGGAACAAAAGCTCCCCAGAGCAAACCCGAGCAGATTACTTAGCCCGGACTGGCAAGGGTGGGGCGATTCCGCCTCAGACAAAGACATTTGGGAACCATGGCAACAGGTCCCTCCCCCAGAAGATCAGCAAAAACAGCCGGCCAAGACCAAGTTTACCGATCAATGAGAATGGCAGAACTCCCTGCTAGGGGAATACTGCACATAGAATTCATGGCTTTTTCACCATGATTCCTTAGTTTTCCAAAGTTAATTTATTTAATTATTTTTCTTTTTCTATTTTTTTTGGATTTTTCTTCTTTCCTTTTTTTTTTCAACCAACATCTTATCTTACCGATTCCTTTTCTAAAATTTTTTAATTTTCATTTTTACAGTCATATTCTATCCCTTCATTGTATTAACCTTATTTTTTGTATATATGTAAGTTTTTCTTTCTTTAAAATTTTGGGATACAGTTTCTTCTAACGGACCAAAATATACCTTAAATCTAGCGTATGATGTTGTCCTAGTCTCTCACCTGATCACATTCTTTTTTTTAATGAACTTATCAATTCTTTTTTAAAATCTTTTTTAATTTCCATCTTTACCATTATAGTCCATCCCTTCATTGTATTTACCCTTATTTTTGTATATATATAAGTTGCTCTTTCTTTAAAATTTTGGGAGGCAGTTTCTTCTAACGGACCAAAAACACCCCAAATCTAGTGTGTGGCTCTGTTCTATTCACCAGCCTGATCATATTCTTTTTATTCTTTCTCCCTTTTCTTTCCCCCTCCAGTTTTGGGTCTCTTCTGATTTGTTTGCTGTATATTTTTCTGGGATCATTGTTACCCTTTTAGCATTTTGTTCTCTCATTCATCTATTCTCCTCTGGACAAAATGACAAAACGGAAACACTCACCTCGAAAAAAAGAACAAGAGACAGTACCGACTGCCAGGGACCTAATCAATACAAACATTAATTAAGATGTTGGAACCAGAGTTCAGAATGACGATTATAAAGATACTAGCTGGGCTTGAAAAAACCAAAGAAGATACTAGAGAATCCCTTTCTGGAGAAATAAAAGAACTAAAATCTAACCAAGTCGAAATCAAAAAGGATATTAATGAGGTGCGATTAAAAATGGAGGTTCTAACTGCTAGGATAAATGAGACAGAAGAGAGAATTAGTGATATAGAAGACCAAATGATGGAGAATACAGAAGCTGAGAAAAAGAGAGATTAACAACTACTGGATCACCAGGGAGAATTCTATAGATAAGTGATACCATAAGATGAAACAATATTAGAATAGTTGGGATCCCAGAAGAAGAAAGAGAGAGGGGGGCAGAAAGTATATTGGAGCAAATTATAGCAGAGAACTTCCTTAATTTGAGGAAGGAAACAGGCATCAAAATCCAGGAGGCACAGAGAACCCCAGTGAAAATCAATAAAAATAGGTCAACACCACAACATCTAATAGGAAAAATCACAAGTCTCAGCGACAAAGAGAAAATCCTGAAAGCAGCTCGGGACAAGAGGTCTGTAACCTACATGGTAGAAACATTAGATTGGTAGGTCTATCCACAGAGACCTGGCCGGCCAGAAAGGACTGGCATGATAGATTCAGGGCACTAGACGAGAAAAATATGCAGCCAAGAATACTATATCCAGCTAGGCTGTCATTGAAAATAGGAGCGATAAAAAGCTTCCAGGACAAAAAAAAAACAAAAAAAAAAACAACAACAACATAAGAATTTGCAAACACTAAACCAGCCCTAAAAGAAATATTGAAAGGGGTCCTCTAAGTAAAGAGAGAGCCTAAAAGTAACATTGACCAGAAAGGAACAGAGGCAATATACAGTAACAGTCACCTTATAGGCAATACAATGGCACTGAATTCATATCTTTCAATAGTTACCCTGAATGTAAATGGGCTAAATGCCCCAATCAAAAGACACAGGGTATCAGATTGGATTAAAAAAAAAAAAACAAGACCTATCGATATGTTGTCTGCAAGAGACTCATTTTACACCCAAAGACATCTCCAGATTTAAAGTGAGGGGGTGGAAAACCATTTACCATGGACATCCAAAGAAAGCTGGGGTGGCCATCCTTATAACAGACAAATTAGATTTTAAACCAAGACAATAATAAGAGATGAGGAAGGACATACTTCAAGGGTCTATCCAACAAGAAGATCTAACAATTGTAAATATCTATGCCCCTAACATGGGAGCAGTCAATTATATAAGCCAATTATTAACAAAATCAAAGAAACACATCGACAATACAATAATAGCAGGGGACTTTAACACCCCCCTCACTGAAATGGACAGATCATCTAAGCAAAAGATCAACAAGGAAATAAAGGCTTTAAATGACACACTGGACCAGATGGACCTCACAGATATTTTCAGAACTTTCCATCCCAAAGCAACAGAATACACATTCTTCTCTAGTGCACATGGAACATTCTCCAGAATAGATCACATACTGGGTCACAAATCAGGTCTCCATTGGGAGATTGGTACCAAAAGATTGGGATCATTCCCTGCATATTTTCGGACTGCAATGCTTTGAAACTACAACTCAGTCACAAGAGGAAAGTTGGAAAGAACTTAAATACATGGAAGCTAAAGAGCATCCTACTAAAGAATGAATGGGTCAACCAGGAAATCAGAGAAGAATTTAAAAAATTCATGGAAACAAATGAAAAATGAAAACACAACTGTTCAAAAATCTTTGGGATTGCAGCAAAGGCAGTCCTAAGAGGAAAGTATATAGCAATACAAGCCTTTCTCAAGAAACAAGAAAGGTATCAAATACACAACCTAACCCTACACCTAAAGGAGCTGGAGAAAGAACAGCAAATAAAGCCTAAACCCAGCAGCAGAAGAGAAATAATAAAGATCAGAGCAGAAATCAATGAAACAGAAACCAAAAGAACAGTAGAACAGATCAATGAAACTAGGAGCTGGTTCTTTGAAAGAATAAGATTGATAAACCCCTGGCCAGATTTATCAAAAAGAAAAGAAAAAGGACCCAAATCAACAAAATCATGAATGAAAGAGGAGAGATCACAACCAACACCAAAGAAATACAAACAATTATAAGAACATATTATGAGCATCTCTATGCCAGCAAATTAGACAACCTGGAAGAAATGGATGCATTCCTAGAGACATATAAACTACCAAAACTGAACCAGGAAGAAATAGAAAACCTGAACAGACCCATAACCAGTAAGGAAATTGAACCAGTAATCAAAAATCTCCCAACAAACAAGAGCCCAGAGCCAGATGGCTTCCCAGGGGAATTCCACCAAATATTTAAAGAATTAATACCTATTCTTCTAAAACTGTTCCAAAAAATAGAAATGGAAGGAAAACTTCCAAACTCATTTTATGAGGCCAGCATTATCTTGATCCCAAAACCAGACAAAGACCCCATCAAAAAGGAGAACTACAGACCAATATACCTGATAAACACAGATGCAAAAATTCTCACCAAAATACTAGCCAGTAGGAAGGATCCAACAGTACATTAAAAGGATTATTCACCACGACCAAGTGGGATTTATTCCTGGGCTGCAAGGTTGGTTCAACATCTGCAAATCAATCAATGTCATACAATACATTAATAAAAGAAAGAACAAGAACCATATGATCCTCTCAACAGATTCAGAAAAAGCATTTGACAGAGTATAGCATCCTTTCTTGATTAAAACTCTTCAGAGTGCAGGGATAGAGGGTACATACCTCAAAATCATAAAAGCCACATGAAAAACCCACAGCAAATAGCATTCTCAATGGGGAAAAACTGAGAACTTTCCCCCTAAGGTCAGGAACACAGCAAGGATGTCCACTCTCACCACTGCTATTCAACATAGTATTAGAAGTCCTAGCCTCAGCAATCAGACAACAGAAAGAAATAAAAGTATTCAAATTGGCAAAGAAGAAGTCAAACTCTCACTCTTTGCAGATGATATGATACTTTATGTGGAAAACCCAAAAGACTCCACCCCAAAATTGCTAGAACTCATACAGGAATTCAGGAGAGTAGCAGGATATAAAATCAATGCACAGAAATCAGTGGCATTCCTATACACCAACAGCAAGACAGAAGAAAGAGAAATTAAGGAGTTGATCCCATTTACAATTGCACCCAAAACCATAAGATACCTAGGAATAAATCTAACCAAAGAGGCAAAGAATATGTACTCAGGGGTGCCTGGGTGACTCAGTTGTTGAGCGTTTGCCTTCGGCTCGGGTCATGATCCTGGGGTCCTGGGATCGAGTCCCACATCGGGCTCCCTGCTCAGGGGGAGGCCTGCTTCTCCCTCTCCCACTCCCCCTGCTTGTTTTCACTTTCTGTCTCTTTCTCTGTCAAATAAATAAATAAGATCTTTAAAAAAACAAAAAAACAAAAAAAGAATCTGTACTCAAACTATAGAATACTCATGAAAGAAATTGAGGAAGACACAAAGAAATGAAAAACATTCCATGCTCATGGACTGGAGAAAAAATATTGTGAACATGTCTATGCTTAGAGCAATCTACACATTTAATGCAATCCCTATCAAAATACCATCAACTTTTTTCAAAGATATGGAAGAAATAATCCTAAAATTTGTATGAAACCAGAAAAGACCCCGAATAGCCAAAGTAATGTTGAAAAAGAAAAGCAAAGCCAGTGGCAACATAATTCCGACTTCAAGCTCTATTACAAAGCTGTAATCATCAAAACAGTATGGTACTGGCACAAAAACAGACACATGGATCAATGGAACAGAATAGAGAGCCCAGAAATGGACCCTCAACTCTATGGTCAACTCATCTTTGACAAAGCAGGAAAGAATGTCTGAAGGAAAAAAGACAGTCTCTTCAACAAATGGTGTTGTGAAAATTGTACAGCCACATGCAGAAGAATGAAACTAGACCATTTCCTTACCTGACACACAAAAATATACTCAAAATGGATGAAAGACCTAAATGTGAGACAGGAATCCATCAAAATCCTTGAGGAGAACACAGGCAGCAACCTCTTCGACCTCAGCCACAGCAACTTCTTCCTAGAAACATCGCCAAAGACAAGCGAAGCAAGGGCAAAAATGAACTATTAGGGACTTCATCAAGATAAAAAGCTTTTGCACAGCAAAAGAAACAGTCCACAAAACCAAAAGACAACTGACAGAATGGGAGAAGATATTTGCAAAAGACATATCAGATAAAGGGCTAGTATCCAAAATCTGTAAAGAACTTATCAAACTCGGGGTGCCTGGGTGGCTCAGTCGTTTAGCGTCTGCCTTCGGCTCAGGTCATGATCCCAGGGTCCCGGGATCGAGCCCCACATCGGGCTCCCTGCTCCGCGGGAAGCCTGCTTCTCCCTCTCCCACTCTTCCTGCTTGTGTTCCCTCTCTCACTGTGTCTCTCTCTGTCAAATAAATAAATAAAATCTTTAAAAAAAAAAAAAAAGAACTTATCAAACTCAATACCCAAAGAACAAATAATCCAATCAAGAAATGGACAGAAGGTATGAACAAACATTTCTCCAAAGAAGACATCCAAATGGCCAATAGACACATGAAAAAGTGTTCAACATCACTCGGCATCAGGGAAATCCAAATCAAAACCTCAATGAGATACCACCTCACACCAGTCAGAATGGCTAAAATTAACAAGTCAGGAAACGACAGATGTTGGCGAGGATGCAGAGAAAGGGGAACCCTCCTACACTGTTGGTGGGAATGCAAGCTGGTGCAGCCACTCTGGAAAACAATATGGAGGTTTCTCAAAAAGTTGAAAATAGAGCTTCCCTACGACCCAGCAATTTGCACTACTGGATATTTACCCCAAAGATACAAATGTAGGTATCTGAAGGGGCACATGCACCCCAATGTTTATAGCAGCAATGTCCACAATAGCCAAACTATGGAAAGAGCCTAGATGTCCATCAACTGATGAATGGATAAAGAAGATGTGGTGTATATATACACATACACATATATACATACAATGGAATATTATGCAGCCATCAAAAATGAAATCTTGCCATTTGCAATGACATGGATGGAACTAGAAAGTATTATGCTAAGTGAAATAAGTCAATCATAGAAAGACAAGTATCATATGATCTCACGGATATGAGGAATTTGAGAAACAAGACAGGATCATAGGGGAAGGGAGGGAAAAATAAGACAAAACCAGAGAGGGAGACAAACCATAAGAGACTCTTAATCTCAGAAAACAAACTGAGGGTTGCTGGAGTGGAGCGGGGTGGGAGGGATGGGGTGGCTGGGTGATGGGCACTGGGGAGGGTATGTGCTATGGTGAGCGCTGTGAATTGTGTTAGACTGATGAATCACGGACCTGTACCCCTGAAACAAATACTACATTATATGTTAAATAAATAAATAAATAAAATATTAATCATGAGTATTATCCATGCTTTGCTATGGCATATTACTGATTATTCTAGCTAACATTGCTTGAGCATGTAGTATATGCAGGCTAGATTAGGTCCATTAATCCCATTTAATCTTCCCAACCTCTTTGAGGCAGGTACTTTATTGTCTCCATTTTATTGATGAGGAAACCAAGTCTCAAAAAAGTGAAAGAGGGACACCTGGGTGGCTCAGTCGTTAAGCGTCTGCCTTCGGCTCGGGTCATGATCCCAGGGTCCTGGGCTCAAGCCCCACATCGGCTCCCTGCTCCGCGGGAAGCCTGCTTCTCCCTCTCCCACTCCCCCTGCTTTTGTTCCCTCTCTCACTATGTCTCTCTCTGTCAAACAAATAAATAAAATCTTTAAAAAAAAAAAAGTGAAGGAGCTTTCCTAAGGTCTTTCATTTATTTAACACGTAGTGATGAGCACCTTCTGGGTGCTCTTTTGATGCGCTAGGATACAGCATTGTCATGGGGTCATCATTCAAACCCTGCACTGCATTTCAGGAGCCAGTACTCATCACCGCTAAGCCTGATGGGGGGGTGGGGCAGGAGGAAAGGAAAGAAAGGAAGAGACTCACCCAGAGGCAGCAAACTTCTCCTTCCTGGGAGTGTGCGGATCAGACCTGAGCGAGCACCTGAAGGAGCAGGTGCCTCCGAATGTTGGGCCACAGGACCTGAGGTGAGGAACAATCAGCCTCCAGATCCCCCTGTTATGGGTTGAGTTGTGTCCCACCTAAACATATGCTGAAGTCCTAACTGCAGGAACCTGTGAATGTAACCTTATTTGGAAATTGGGTCTTTGATCAGATGTAATCAAGATGAAGCCATTAGGTGGATCCTAATCCAATAGGATGGTGTCCTTATAAGAAAAGGGACACATAGAGACAAGGCCATAGGACAACAGAGGTGGAGATCAGAGTGATGTGTCTACATCACTCTGGCTCTCCCAAGCCAAGGGATGCCAAGGACCGCCAGCAATACCAGAGGCTAAGATAACAGCCTGGACCACATTCTCCTCTACAGCCTTCAGGTGTCCTGCCAACACTGAGATTTCAGACTTCTAGCCTCCAGAATTAGGAGAGAGTACATTTCTGTTGTTTTACAGCACTTGGTTTCAGCCCTAGGTAACTAATGTGCTGCCCTTGCTCTAGCAGCACCCACGTGGCCGCCACCATGATGCCTGTCGATCCCCCCCATCCGATCCCCTCCCCAGAACTGGCTTTACTGCTCAGCTGGGTGCAGAAGGGGAGGGAAGCACTTAGATGAACGAATGAACAGTGGAGCTCTATTTAGTTTTGAGAAAAATCAACTCTAAAGAAAATGACTGAACTGGTAACCCATTTTAGCACTGAAAACTTAGAAAATAAAAATAAGCGAAAAGATATAGTTAATCATATCAAAGGTTTTCTTAATTTGGGGCAAGGTGACCATTCCAAGCATGACATCGGTGGCAGTTCCAGATTTTGTGGGCCCTGAAGTTTAAATCATTTGAGAGGCCCTTTTAGGAAAAACACACACAAAATTACAAATACAGAATTAGGTACAGGGCCCAAGGAGAGGGGGGACCCTGAAGCATAAGCTTCTTCAACTTCATGGAAAATCCACCTCTGCATGGAAAAAAAAAATCCAGAAACCACAAAGGAAAGTGTTGATGGATTTGCCTAATTAACCTGTTTTTACCAAAACAAAGGACAAACTAAGAAAAATATTTGCCATACTCACAATAAAAGGTTAACCACAAAAAGCTCTTAGAAATCAGTAAGAAAAAGGCTAACTTTGGGGACCCCAACTATGTGCCTGGTGCATGGCATGCATTATGGCACAGGATTCTCAGAGCAGTCCTGGGATGCAGACATTGTTATCCCAGTTTAATCAGTAGGAAATCAGAGCTAAGTGACATGAGGCCACATTCAAATGAAGCCACAGTTCAAAGTTGCATAGTTTGTCATTGGAAGAATAATCTAAAGCTCATATGTTTTCCATCAGATATGGTCAAAATTGGAGCTGATTTCCAAAAGTGGGGAAAGTAAAACATGGCAGCCCTGCAGTTTTTCATCCCCAAATTACCCCCAAGAGAGGGACTGGCCTGACATTTTAGTGCTAACAATTTATTTCCAATGACACATTTATTTCCAATGACACAATGACACAAAATTACTGTTTGTGCACAAGGATGTACTGTTTGGGGATGACACACAAACTCGAAATGGTCCAACCAATGTTAGTTTTTGACATGTATGGAGATCCCCTCATTGGGCTCGGTGAAGAAAACAAAACAAAACCAAAAAAGCACAGAGAAATTTAACACAGATTTAATCATTATTCTGGGGGCATGATCACACAATCTAAAGAGTGAGCCACACGTCCGGCTTCTTGCTCAGTGGGGAGTCTGCTTCTGCTTCTCCCTCTCCCTCAGCCCCCTGACCCCCGCTCACTCATGCTCTTTTTCTCTCTCAAATAAATAAAGATCTTTAAAGATAAATAAAAATCAGTATGCTAAATCAGGACAACATACACCTACTAGACAAATAGAAAGGCTGAAAGTCTTAATGTGATATAAGTGAACACATGAGGTACATTTCCAGCCAAACAGAGATTCTCAGGCCTGCATCCACAAACAATACCATGGAAGGAAAGGCTACACTCTCTTAAAAACCATGTTGGAGGGTTTGGGACACGGCTGGAGACCAAGACCCTGTCAGAGATTTTGTGATGAATTTGAGTAAAATTATTTTATGAAGGGTGAATGGAGAAAAGCACTAGTTTTTTTTTTTTAAGATTTTATTCATTTATGGGGCGCCTGGGTGGCTCAGTGGTTGAGCGTCTGCCTTCAGCTCAGGTCATGGTCCCAGGGTCCTGGGATCAAGCCCCGCATCGTGCTCCCTGCTCACCAGGAAGCCTGCTTCTCCCTCTCCCACTCCCCCTGCTTGTGTTCCTGCTCTCTCTCTCTCTCGATTTTATTCATTTATTTGAGAGAGAGAGAGAGAGCACACACAGCAGGGGGAGCGGCAGAGGGAGAAGCAGGCTCCTGGCCGAGCAGGGAGCCTGATGTGGGGCTTGATCCCAGGACCCCGGGATCATGACCTGAGCCAAAGGCAGATGCTTAACTACTGAGCCACCCAGGCGCCCCAAAAAGCACTAGTTCTTAATGTTTTGTTTTATATGTGGTTTTAAATATGTTTGTAATAAATGTTATTAATAGACATTGAACTATTTCACCTATATCCCAAAAGTCTATAAACTTAAGTTAATAAAAACCTTTTGAGCAGGGGCCCCTGGGTGGCACAGTTGTTAAGCATCTGACTCGGTTTTGGCTCAGGTCTTGTCTCAGGGGTTGTAAGATGGAGCCCTGCATCAGGCTCCCCGCTCAGTGGGGAGTCTGTTTTTCTCCTCTTCCCTCTCCCTCTGCTCCCCCTGCACACACACTCTATCTTTCAAGTAAATAAATAAAATTTTTAAAAAAACACTTTTGAGCTGTGAGAGAACCTTAAAAGTGGGAATGGGGTCACACTGTAATTTAGGCTACCTTATATCTGGGCATATATGATATTTGGGACTCAAACCACAACTGTCGCTTTATCTTTGAAAATGCTGAGCAGGGAATCCTGTGGAAGCTTCATTGTCTAACCACACTGCTTTTTAAAAAGCAACATCAGTGGGGCGCCTGGGTGGCCCAGTTGGTTAAGCGACTGCCTTCGGCTCAGGTCATGATCCTGGAGTCCGGGGATCGAGTCCCGCATCGGGCTCCCTGCTCAGCAGGGAGTCTGCTTCTCCCTCTGACCTTCTTCCCTCTCGTGCTCTCTCTCTACCATTCTCTGTCTCTCTCTCAATAAATAAAAATCTTTAAAAAAAAAAAAAAGCAACATCAGTAACAACGTGCCATGGAGAGACGAGGTCACAACCACACCCCTCCTGCCTGGTGCCACAATGCAACAGGCCCTTGGGAAGAGGCACCCCGGCCTCTGGGTCCAGGAGGGACACCCGTCCTGTAGTTCCTATGCCCCTCCTCTCCCCCAGCCCCCTCCAAGGATGCCTGTCTGGAGCTGCCGGAGACCACACTCCTGCTCTATGCAGCCTAACCTGGCCACCTTTCTTCCCATCCTGCCTCACTCCCACCCCAGCCCTCTAGGAGCCCTCCACCCTGGCCCCTCACCCCCAAACTTTTCTGTATATATGCTAATCTGTCCCAATTCCCCACCCCTGCTCTCTCACACCCTTCCTTCGTGCCCTCTGCGTCCCACAGTCGATCACCAGCAAATGTCCCCATACGCTCAATCTCTCTCTGAACATTACCGTCATCTTCTTGCTCTGAAGGAAACCAGGCTGTTCCCTGAGCCCATCACTTCCCCTGCTGTCTTCCTCTCGTGCTACTGGCCACCTTGCTTCCCTCCAGCACCTTCCAGCCACTTCTGTCCTCTTTTCTTCCAACGACCCAGACCCTTAGAAGTTGACACCATCGCACTTATTCCTCCCAGGTATGCTCACTCTCCTGCTCTTCAAAGTCATGGTTTCCTCTCTTCTCCTGTTTCCCGAAGCCTTCTCGGGCTCTTCCCTCTCTCGTCCCTATCTTTCCACACCACTGCCCCCATGAAACCACCCCCAGCAAGGCTACACTGGTCATGATGTACAACCTGGCCACTCAAATCGTAGTCTTTGGACTAGTATCGTCTGGGAGCTTGTTAGAATCCCAAAATATCTGGTCTCATTCCAGACCTACTGGACCTGAAACTCTAGGTGATTTGTGAGCCCATTAAAGTTTGATAAGCCCTGGTACACAACATAATAAGGCTCCCTTGATGACCCCCAAGGATTATACTGCATCCCCAGGTGTGGCAGTCTGGGACTCAGCTTCTACTTCACTGAGGAGCAATTCTACCCTCCCCCCATGCCTTCCTGCCTTCCAGAAGACCGACTCGCCAACAACGGCCCTCCCCCCCTTTTACTATGGATGGAGTTCCAGCTCTTTCCAAAGACCAAACCCTTTCCCCATTCTCAGACCCCATTCCCTGGGGCCAAATAACTGTAGAGCACTTGCCATCCCCATGACAGGGTGCAAATGTCAGGGCCAGTGGCCACAGCACAGAGGTCACTGGGAGTCAATGGGAATCCATGCCATCTCATAGGACAACGGAGAGCCTCCAATCTGCCTCGAATCGAGGTTTTTTGACAAGATCAGCTGTTTGCAATGTGAGATTCCAGCAGGAAGAGTCCCTGAGTCTTCCTGGAGGGTGCGATGGGTGAAAGCTGAGCTCTGTGATTTCTGTGGGCCAAGCAAAGGAAGGGTGTGTGAGATTCCGAGGCCAGAGTGTTCAGGGTAGAGGGCCGCCAGTGCTGAAGCAAGGCTTTACCGTTCTTCACACCAACCCCAGCACTCATCTCTCACTTAATTGCTCAAGGTCAGGAATATGGTGATGCTCCCTTTTCACACCTCCTTGGTCCAAGAGTGCTTCCTTCGCATCGCTCCTGCTGCCACTTCCAAGTTGGAAGCAGCAGGAGGAGAGATAGGGAGGAGTATGTCTACACACAAGCGGGCCAGGACAATCCAGCAGCGAGTGAAGGCAGGAAACGAAGTCTCCCCTTCTCAGCAGCGAAAGGACTTGGAGCCCTGGCTCCCACTGGAGAAATCAAAGCAGCATTGTTCCCGAGAACAAAAAAGTCCAGGAGAGAACAAAGGTTTTGGCAGCAATCCCGCTCCGGCAGAAGTCGCTATCAGAGGCGCTCCACCCTACTTAGATAAAGCCAGACTGTGTGGCACTAGAGAGCAACGCACAGGTTCATTTATTCCACTCACGCTCAAGAGCGGGGATCTTTCAGCAGTTTGACGAACGCTCAGTACCTTCACTATTGTAAAAATGAGAACAAAATCTGTTGAGTAAGAAGAATGGTTTCTAAGAAACAACCACCTTCACAACATACAGACGCACAGTCAGGCGGCACACAGGGTGGCGGGCACCATGTCCGTGAGGGGCACCTGGACTCACACCAAATGGCTGCCAGTCACAGGTCAAAGGGACGCAGGACTCCCACACAATGAATTTGCTAAAACTTGTTCCAGAGACCTCAGAGCAGAGCCCTGTCCTTTCCCGCAACATCCAGAATTTTAAGAACAAAAGATAAATGAGTACCTACTTCTTGCCAAATCTTAGGTTCGGCTCTTGGAAAATAGATGAAAAAGAATCCCTGCCCTCGAGTTCACTCGCTGGTGGGGACATATGAAGAGATTATTTCAATCAATATACTCTGAGGTTGTTCAGGGCAAAGGTGAGCAGCCTGACATACCTCACTTTCTGTAGGAGCAGATGACAATAACAGGACGCTGGATCATCAAAAGAGGGGTAAATACCTCACTTAGCAATATCATATGCGGGATGGAGAGAGGTGCAATTGAGAAAAGGTATACAGGCAGCCTCTGGTAGGGGCAGAGATATTATGTTCATATTTACTACATTACACCTTCTTCTGCATGCGTGATAAATGAATGAATGAAGCAGAGTTTTTGACAATCCTGTCATCTGACTGAACTGTCCCTTCCTACCTCCCACCCCCACATGTCCAGCACAGGACACAATCATCTTAATTTTCAAATCAGTCTGAAATAGCGTTTTCTGTGGTTTATCACCCAAAACATCCTAACTGCAAAGGACTATAGAATTCAGCAAATTCAGTGTTTTCCTCACTTATTTGGATATAGAATTTTTCTTTAAGGAGTCTCTTTTGGGACTAGTGTCCCAACATGCTGGGGGACACACTGGATTAGAGATTTAGGAGACAGAACTGACAAGAAGGTGAATTTACTAGTTTAGTGACTTCTGGATAAGACACTTCAAAATCCAGCCCCAATGTCTTGCACCTAGTAAGTGTTCTCTTCACTACCTAGCTGCGGACCGCATGAACAAGTATGGATCTGCCCCTGGGGGGCTATAGTGGTGGCAATCTAGAATACATCAGCCAGGTCAAGGAAAATGCATGAAAAGTTGAGATATTTTCTAAAACTCAATATGTTCAGAAGGACAAATGTTACAAAACATTTTGGCTGTAGTAAACAGAATAAAGAAAAGCAAAAATCAAGAGCGAATATATATAGTTCATATGCAAAAAATATAATCTATCTGTATCTATGCAAAAACTAGGCGTGAAATAGCAGACATCGTTTCCAATTCCTTGGAACGAAAGACCTCAAGTTACTCAGGCAGTTGCAGTAGACTAGACAGTCTGTTCAAAATTCTCTGCAATGACCCTGGACTGCTTAACTTAAAAGGATCTCAAACAACCTAATTTTTTTTAGATTTTATTTACTTATTTGGCTGAGAGAGAGAGAGAGAGCGCATAAGTAGGCAGGCAGAGGGAGAGGGAGAAGCAGGCTCCCCGCCAAGCCGGGAGCCCGATGCGGGGCTTGATCCCAGGACCCTGGGACCATGACCTGAGCCGAAAGCAGATGCTTAACTGACTGAGCCACCCAGGCACTGCTCAAACAAGCTTATTTTATAGACAGGGATACTGAGGCTGAAAAGTGTAGTGCTTTGTCCCATCAGTGTGTCAGAGTCGGGCTAGGAGCCAGGGCCTGATGCCAAGTGAGGCCCGAAGACAGTCTGTTGGTTTGCTCCTCCCCAATCAGTGGATGCACTGAGGTCTAGATGAACTTGATTTGCCGGCAGTACCCTTCCCTGTGTTCCTGATGCAACATGGCGAGCATTACGAAGGACACTGCACAGTGCTAACACTCCCAGAAGACCAAAGCATCAGAAACTACCTTTAGGAAAAACCACACTGGGCTGTGCTCCAAATTCTGGTTTTAGAAGCGGATACAGTCTCCTTTAAAAGGTCTATCTTGACTCTATTGGGTACTTACTCTCCCAGGGAAGAAATTGTTTGTGAGTAGAATCAAAACAAGGGATACTTAGAAAGCTCCAGGAAAGTCACATTTCCTGGAGATTAAAAATATTTTTCTTCAGGGGCGCCAGGGTGGCTCAGTCGGTTAAGTGCCCAACTTCTGATTTCAGCTCAGGTCATGATCTCGGGGTCCTGGAATCCACACTATATCGGGCTCCATGCGCAGCCCCTTTTTCCCTCTGCCCCTCCCCCTGCTTGTGCTCTCGATCTCAATAAAATCTTTAAAAAAATATTTGTTTCCAGAGGAACTAGGCAGAAGCAAGAATTTTTTAAAGGATGATCTATGAAAGAGTAACTGACCTAGTCCCCACTCAGCCTAAACAAGGATCAGCTGTTTGCTTGGCAAACAGTACAAGACATTCAGACCCAATCAGTCACAGGCAGGACTTTCCTGGGAGTTCATCACAGGCCGGTCACTGAACCTGCCTTCATAATCCTCACAGCAATCCCAGGAGTTACGTACAGCCTTTCACTACAGTTCACTACAGTGGCAGAGCAGCCCACTTCAGAAAACTCATGCTATAAAAATAGCAATTTCAGCAAAGGAAGTGATCGAGTTTCAGTCAGAATAATGAAGTGGGTTTTCTTGCCTAAACTTAAGCAAAATTTATTTTAAAGTTTAATAGCTCCAATAGTTGTGGTACTTGGTCTAGTTCTGAATTAACTTGAAGGCCAAGGCAAATCACATTCTCGAATTGTGACAGATCCATCTGAGGCCCTCAAAACTTACGGTGTAGGAGGGGGTGCCTGGGTGGCACAGTCGGTTAAGTGTCTGACTCTTGACTTTGCCTCGGGTTATGGTCTCAGGGTCGTGAGATCGGGCCCCCTATTGGGGGCCCTGCCATGAGCATTGCACAAGGAGCCTGATTGAGAGTCTCTCTCCCTCTCCCCACCGCGCATGCTCTCTCTCAAATAAATGAATTTTAAAAACAAAAACTTATGGTGTAGAAATGGCTTGTTTTATAAAAGGGAGAGTGACCCAAACAGGGAAGTAACTTGCTCAAGGTCACATGGCTTGTCAGTGTCACAAAGTGGGATTCCACTGGAGGACGCCTGGGTTCCAGTATCTGTGCTCACAACCAGCTCTCCCCGGCCGCCTCTCCCGCTGACACCCACCGCACTAGGAAGTGGAGGGCTGAGGTGTGTGTTCCAGACGGTGACATGGGAGGATCCCGAACTCACGTCCCCCCATGGACGCACTGAATCTACAGTGAAAAAAAACAAAACAAAACCCAAACCAGCAGAACGACCCCTTCACATCTAGCACATGAGAAAAAAAAAAAAAAAATCACAAAGTGGGTAGAAAGGCTGAGAAAGCACCTCACCATTAACCGCCCCACGCCCCTACCCCCTCACCTCCCCACCCCAACCCTCTCACCCCCCCAACCCCCTTACCCGCCAACCCCCTCACCTCCCACCCCTCAACAGCAACCGACAATTGGGAGGGAACTCAAAAAGCCAGAGCTTCAACCTGAGTTGGTACCCCATACTAAGCACCCCAACTTTAAGACCCACTCCCGAAAGACAAGCCCCTCAGAACAGCTACCTTTGAAAACCAATGAGGCTCAAGCCCAAAAGACCCGTGGGGCTGCGGCAAACTGAGAAACAGCTCTTAGAGAACGCACACGTGGACTCACTCGCCCCACGCCCAGCACAGAAGCGGCCTTTGGAAAGTGCTCGGTCTTTCTGTGAGAGAAGCTCATTTGCTCATTTTTTAAAAAGCGTGGGCGGGCAGGGGCCTGCTGGGATACTCTCTCGGGAGGAAACCGGCAGGCGCTCTCTTTCTGCTGCCTCCTGGGCATCTTCGGGGCGCCATCTTCGCGTCCCCCCCCCCCCGCCCCGACCCGCTCTGCTCCCCAGAGACAAGCTTCTACCCACCTCTGGTGCCTGGTTCTTACGGTGACCCGGTTTTTGCGCCCGTAGCCCAGGGGATGCCCCTTGATCTCCTGGCTCTGGGCGCCGGGGGGCCGTGTCCCCGGGTCCCACGGGACTGTAAGCGCGGAGCCGTTCCGGCCACTGCATAGACAGCACACTGCAACATAACCCCGTCTTGCTGGGCAAGAGGCCTGCCTGCTCGGTCAGGAGCTTCGGCCTGGCCACTGACTGGGGTCTGCGGAGCTGCACGCAAGGAACGGAGGCCGGTGGAAGCAATCTTTGTACTCTCGGCCGGGCTGCAGCTGTCTGATAGCTTCAATAGCTACCACCCTCGGGGCACAGCAACAGGCAATGGACCCAGAACTCAGTCTTCCTGTGAAAGGGACCTGTTAGCTAGTCATCACTGCTGCTGCCCGAGGCTCTGGCTTCCAATCAGCCTGAACCTAGGTGTCCTCTGGGACACTTTGGGACACTGACAGATCATGGCACACCCTCAACCACTGGGAGCTATGAAAAATAAAATAGGCGGCTTGGACAATCAGAAAGGTTTGAGAGAGAACCAAGAACTAGGGAAGGATTGAATGATGAGTTTCGAGTCACCGTGCATAGTTAACATTTTTTTTTCTTGTGATTGTAACTTTTAAGATATATTCTCTTAGCGGCTTTCAAATATGCATTACAGTAGTATTGACTCTAGTTGCCAAGCTGTCCCTGACATCCCCATGATTTATTTTGTAACTGGAAGTTTGTACCTTTTGAGTCCCTTCACCTAGTCCTCCCTAACCCCCCACCTCTAGAGACCACCAATCTGTTCTCTGTATCCAGGAGCTTCATTTCATTTTTTAGATTCCACAGATAAGTGAGATCATATGCTTTTTTGTCTTTTTTCTCTTATTTCACTTAGCATAATGCCCTCAGGGTCCATCCATATTGTCCCAAATGGCCAGATTTCATTCTTCTTTATGACTGAATAATATTCCATTATGTGTATGTAATGGAATATATCTCACATTTTCTTTATCCATTCATCCATCCATAGACACTTAGAATGTGTCTATATCTTGGCTCGTATAAATAATGCTGCAGTGAACATGGGGGTGCATGTATCTTTTCAAGTTAGTGTTTTCATTTTCTTCTGACAAATACACAGAAGTGAAATTGTTGAATCATATGCTTGTTCTATTTTTACTTTTTTTGAGGAACTTCCATACTATTTTCCATTTTTTGTCATGTGTGGTGATGGATGTTAACTAGACTTACTGTGATTATTTTGCAACATATACAAATATCAAACCATTATGCTGTAGACCTGAAAGTAATAAAATGTTATCTGCCAATTATACTTCAAAAAAAAGAAAAAGAAAGAAAAAGAAAGAAAGAAAGAAAAAGAAAGGAAGGAAGGAAGAAAGAAGAAAGAAAGAAAGAAAAGGAAAGAAATCAAAGGCTGATCCTGAGGGCAGTGGGTGGCAGCAGAGCAAAGGCTTCTTGTCAGAAGGGCCTCCCCCTTCCTCAGTGGGGCATTGCCCAGTTCTTGATCATTTCTGCCATCTCCAGGCTCCCAACTGTGGCCAGAGGGGAGTCATGCCAGAAGAAACCTCGCAGCGGCTACTGATGTGGGCCCCGTGGCCAGAGAACGTTGCTGCTCGGCTAATCTGAGGGCACACCTGGAAGAAACACCCATATTGAGGTGGAACTGCTCCAAATTAGAAATCAGAACATGTACTAAAAATCACCTTTGTAGCCAAAACCTGAAGCAGTGAAACAGCATTATGTTAAATCCCTCCTCCATAAATAGCTCTCCGAAGGACCTTCTACCAACTTGCTTTAGTTACTGTTTGATGTTGAGCCTTCGGTTGGGAAACGTTTTTAAACTTAGATTCTTATCACTTGGGGATTAAGTAGTTCACCTCAGTACACATGACATATTGGAAGGAGCAGAGAGACCTGGATTCTGGTTCGAATCTCATCTTTACTAGCAGCATGAACTTCTGAATCTCAGGCTCTTCATCTTTCAAAGGCAGAAATTCACATTGCCTCTTACATTCTAGTTCCCAGAGTTGCACGCGCGCCTCCCACGGCCTCGAACACCCTCCCTTGACTCTCCACTTGCCCGGTCCCTTGAGTTATTGAAGGTCTCCCGACCTTCAGGAAACCTTGCCTTGACTTCAACCTCCCTTCTGCACCCACCACCTGTGCAAACGTTACCGTTTTCACACCATAGGGACAATGAACTTACTTCTCCATTATATTTTTGGCAGGAAAGACATTTTATCTCTGCATTCTCAATGTCTAGTATGATACTTATTGACTAAATTAATTAGAGCTTTTTAAAAAAGGTTTTTATTTTTTTTTAAAGACTTTGAGATCAAAGAGTGTGTGTGTGTGAGAGACAGCATGAGCAGTGGGCAGGGGTAGGGGGAGAGGGAGAAGCAGACTCCCTGCTCAACAGGGAGCCCCATGCGGGGCTCGATCCCAGGATTCTGAGATCATGACCTGAGCCGAAGGCCGATGCTTAACTGATTGAGCCACCCAGGCGCCCCAAAAGGTTTTATTTTGAGGGAGAGAAAGTGTGAGGGGAAGAGGAGAGGGAGAGAATCTTAAGCAGGCTCCACGCCCAGTGTGGAGCCCAACATGGCGCTTGACCTCACGACCCTGAGATCATGACCTGAGCTGAAATCAAGAGTCAGACACTTAACCAACTGAGTCACCCAGGTGCCCCTAAGTTAATTACAGCTTTCTTATGAACCGTACAGTGCAACATAAAAATGTTATTCATAAATTAATCACTGAATTACCAAAAACAAAGTAATATTTCTAAAATTAGTACTAGTATGTACCTTAAAAAACCCCCACAAATCTATAAGGTTATTATAAAAGTTTTAGGGCGCCTGGCTGGCTTGGGTCAGTGGAGCATGAGACTTTTGATTTCCCGTTGTAAGTATGAGCCCATGTTGGGTTTAGAGGTTACTTAAAAATAAAATCTTTAAAAAAAATGGTAAGTTTTGAGTAAACAACCTTCAGCTTAGTTCAGGTTCTTCCAAGTATTTGCATAGTTGGTTTATGCTCAATTTTCATATACAAATGTATTGAGCAAATACAAAGGACACGATGTTACCCATAAAAGTTGGTAAAAGAATTTTATTGTGTGGCTTATGTAGGTCTTTGCATTCTACTAACAGAAAAGCATTTTTCCACATCTTATCGACCTAACAGATTATGTATCTGTGGTCTTATCTACATGGCTGCAGTATTACACTACATTGAAGAAAACCTTCCTTTGACTTGTACTTTGGTGCAATTATACAGTAGATCTCTTTTCGTCCAGAAAATAAAAATATTCTCAATCTCAACTTAAAATGGAACAAAGACATTAATACCAAGTTTCTTGCACCACTCAGTAAAAGATTGTAATAAAAACCAAAACGGTATGCTGCTTAACATACAAGATGATGAGACATCTGCCAGTTTCAGTCAAACCTCTGTAGGAATGATTTAGCATCTGGGTTTATTTTTACTGCTGTTTTCACATATGACAAGTGGAATTGTACCATAATGAAGAATAGTCACATTCTTCATTTGCTCAAGAGACTCAAATATTGGACTCTAGCACAGGAAATATCTCTTGGGGCTTATAATATACAAATGGGTAGGAAAAAAAACTGCCTTAGGAAAAATTTCACAATTGTTTGACTAAACATCTGAAACGTTTTTATCACAGCTTTCATATATTAAAAAAGTTTCCTCCAGAGATGAGGCTTATTTATGACATAAAACCTAGTCGCTATCATCTGACCCATGTTCTGAGCCCCGATCCGAGGCCTCGTTGTTGGATCCCTCTGGTTCGGATTCATTGCCAGAGCCGTGGCCAGAGCCCTCATTATCTGAGCCTCTCTCGGAATCGTGATCAGACTCGGCGCTCGGAGAAGCTGGGCGGGAGTCCATGTCTGAGCCTCCAGAGCGGCTCCTCCCGGACTGCACAGACTCATTGTCAGACTGGTCAGAACCCGAGGGCCTTCTCTTTCTGGCAGGCTGGTCACTGTCTGAATCCTCATCTGACTGCTGTCTGCGGGGCCTCCGGGGGCTGCCGGCCTCGCTGCCAGACTTGTTCTGGTTCTCATCAGAATCGCTCTCTGAGGAGGCCCCCTTCTTCCGCCGCTCGCCCTCGTCCGAGTCGCTGTTGCTGTTGCTGGTCCGGTGATGCCTGGTAAAGACAAGGGCGGGTTAGACCGGTCAAGGGGAGCTCGACGAGCACAGAGTGCTTTCAAAATGTCAGGGCATTTACTGTTCTATTTCTTGACCTGGATGGTGTTGACACAGGTGTTCATTTTGTGATACTTGTGCCGTGTCCTGTTTTGTAAATTTGATCTATTTCACAGTAAAAAAAAAAAAAAAAAAGGATTGAAAGGAAAAAAGAATACGGCACTTTGATTGTAACACAACATTTAAACAATAAATGAAGACTCTCATTGGCTTATATCAGGCACCTTTCATCAGAATGAAGCACTTCTCAATTTCATACATAAAATTATGAAAAGGAAGGGATAATTTATTTCTATAAACAAATTCACAGCAGCAGAGGTGAAACCCAGGATCTTGCTTGGCTGTAGAGGAATTAACCCTCTACCAAGGCTGGATGAGTGGGACTTGTCCCCGTCCTATCAGACACCTGAAGAGCAAAGGCACTGTTTCTAACCATGACCTGCACTAGGGCCCTCCACCAACACGACTTACTTAAGAGAAGAAGCTGGAGCTAAAAGGCTTCTGTAGCTTGCTTACTTCTGCTCTGAGGTCCCCTCTACTTATCAGTTGATGGGTTAAAGGGAAGGGGACTTGCACCTATGCTTGGAATGGTGGTGGCACCCAGGAAATCTTGGCTTCCCGGAGGCTCTGGGGGAAAGAGCATTCCTGTAACTGCTGTGACAGTGGCTCACAGCCCAGAGCTTTGGACAGGAGGACATACTGCTCCTGTGGCATATTCCTCAGTTTTGGTCTCCATGACAAAGATTCCAGGAAAGGAATATTAAATCCCACAGGGTTCAGTCTAAGAAGAGAGAAGACGATGAAATATATTCCTCTGTTCGGATATGAAACCATCTCTGCATGACTAAAGAAAGGCTCTTTGTGCTTAAATCTGAAAGAAGAAACCCAGACATATAATACGCAACTCAGGTCACCATGGCTGGACATGAAGAGTGACTAAGAAGAGGACACTGTATATTCATTCTGTTCTGTGTATCTGCTAAAGGCCAGGGGCCTCCTGGGATCTAATTCCCACCATTCTACCTGGCCAAATAAGCAAACACTTCGTGATGGTCAGGACCAAGTTTAACTGATACAAGTGGCTCAAATCAACATGGTCTTGACCTCAGATATAGTTTAGCAGTAGCTCAGCCTGTCACATGGACCCTTCTGCCTACACATTTTAACAATGCTCATTCTAAAACCAGACATCTCATTGCTCTGCTCGTGCATGCCTCTCACCACTGGCCAGGGTAACACTGTGGGCAAAGGGCAAAGCAACCCCAATGTATGTCAGCTAGTGTCTTCAGAGAAAAGGGGACTGCAAGTCTTTACAGATGGTTCCCTAAAGCTTGCTACCTATGAGGCCAGCACCCCCGCCAGCACCCTTAGCTCCCTCGACATGCTAACCAAGACTCAACTCAAACAGCCTTCCTTTTACAAAGCCTGTCTCCTACAACCCTCCTCTCAACTCCAAATTAGGTATAGTCCCTGGAGAGCAATAAAGGAAACCATAAGTGATAACACTTATCTCACAATAACGTGGTTTTTGGTTTATCTGTTATTCTCCACTGCCTCTAAAGCATAAACTCCTTGAGGGCAGAGTCTGACTCTTTCCTCTGTATCCCTGGCACTCAGCACACTGTCTCACAGAATTCTCAGTGGATGTTCAAGTGACTGTGGAATGAATGAATGAAATGATGGCCATCAGAAGAAATACACAGTGTGGTACAGCATTCAGAGTCCCAGTCTGCAAATCTAAGTTGGGGGGAACCTCCAGCTTGAGGGACAAGTTTAGGACAAGAAAAATCAAAGACTACTTTTCCAGGTGCGCCATGAGCTAAAGGAGAGTACTGGACAAGCGGTCTAGGAAAGCCCTTTCACGGAGCAGGCAGAGCTGAGTCACCACTGCCCCACAACGGAGGAAATGGTCAAGAAAGTCCCATCCCCACGTGAGCAGGATCAGTCTCCTCTAACAGTTTTAGCCGGTCTGGCAGTGTAGCAAAGTGATACATTCCATTTAGAAGGATGCCATCCAGAGCTAGAGCATATTAAGCTAAGTGAAATAAGTCAGTCAGAGAAAAACAAATACCATATGATCTCACTCATATGTGGAATTTAAGAAAGAAAACAGATGAACATATGGGAAGGGGGGAAAAGAAAAAAAGGAGAGAGAGATGCCATAAGAGACTCTTAACAACAGAGAACAAACTGAGGGTTGATGGAGGGAGGTGAGTGGGGGATGAGCTAGATGGGTGATGGGCACTAAGGAGGGCACTTGTGATAAGCACTGAGTGTTATATGTAAGTGATGAACCACTGAATTCTACTCCGGAAACCAATATTGCACTGGATGTTAACTCCCTAAAATTTAAATAAAAAAATAAAAAAATGAAATAAAACAGCAAAAAACAATAATAATAAAATATAGTAAAATAAAAGCAAATTTCACTATTGAAAAAAATAGAAGGATGCCATCCAGGAAATTTCAGCTAATATCCACAGAGAAATAAGATTTCAAAATAGGTTTTCTTCTCTGAGGGAAAAACATGTGACAGGACAAAATGACAAGGTTAGAATAAGATGTGTGTTGAGGTTTCTGCCAGCTCTGACATTCTAAGAAGCTGGAGGGAAGACATTTGGCAGTGACCACTTTTATCTTTCATTAGAAGAATACACTAAGGGAACAATTCCTACCCTTCATCAGCAATTTTAAGTTTATCTTCGTCTGAAGAATCATCACTTGACGATATTATGGCTTTCGATTTTATTTTGCCCTTCATTGAAGGAGGCAGACGTTCTGGCTTGGGCTAAAGAAAGAAGACCAAACATAACAGATTATTCAAGACTCTGAGGTTACATCACATTAGGACGTCTTGTTAAACTAAGTTTGCAGTGTAATGATAACAATCAAACAGCAGCCCAATACACTTCAAAAAGAAGCATTTGTACTTGAAGGAACGTGCAGGGAAAGAATGTATTCTGGTGTAGTGCAACCCTTCCTGCCGACAACGGGGATGAAAACCACAGGAGTATAAACTTACAGCCTTCTTCTTCTCCGCTCTTGGGGGACGGCGCTTTTTTGGTTTGGGGCCATTTTCGGTTTCCTCATCGTCAGACCCTTCTTCTCCCTTTGGAGGTCTTACATAGCGGACATCAAGGGAAAGTCTGTCAAGATTCACTCATACCTACAAAGTCTAAGACTACTTTGTCGACACATTTTTTCTTTTCTTTTCTTTTTTAAGATTTTACTTATTTATTTAACAGAGAGAGACACAGCAAGAGAGGGAACACAAGCAGGGGGAGTGGGAGAGGGAGAAGCAGGCTTCCTGCCGAGCAGGGAGCCCGATGCGGGGCTCGATCCCAAGACCCTGGGATCATGACCTGAGCCGAAGGCAGACGCTTAACGACTGAGCCACCCAGGCGCCCTGATCAACACATTTTCATTCTGAATACTATTCTCTACATGTGCTCTCAACCACACTGTCCCTCCTCAAGGGCAAAGGCCATCATTTACAATTGCTGCACACAGCTCAGGAGTCTGCAAACACCATGGATTTCTGTGATGTCTACCAAATAATTACGTCTCTGTCAAGTCCTCTTATTAATCTAAGGTAAGCTTGAATCTTGCACTTGGTGGAGGGATAGAGGATGGGACAAAAGACCCAGGCTGCAGCCCTTACATCTTTCCTCTCCTCTTCCTTCCTTCCCAGCTACTCATTCCGGGCCTCCTGAGGTCCTATCACAGTTTCCATTCTACAGGTCTGTGTCTGAATGAATTCACTGGGTTCTTCCCTCAGTAGAGGCAGCAAAGGGCTGGGAAGAACAGGTCTCGCTGAGACAGCCAACTATAGGTTCCGGGACAGGGGAGCACCGTGAGACAGGAACAGGATAGCTCAGGGGCACCTCCAGATGAGGGCCGGGCAGCACACCACTTATCGTAACAGCGAATGGCCTGGAAGATTCAAAGGCCCTTCCTGCAGCTCTCACAGGAAGCTGTGGAGAGGTGTGGCAGACTCCAAGTACTCAGGGGATTTGGTGTGGAGGGGTCTTTCTTAGGATTATTACGATTAAAGTTAGGAAGTGGGGGAACAAAAGGCTTCACTGTCTGCAAAGATCAAGTGATCACCAGGTTTCATGAATTCTAACCCAAGAGAGATTCAGGTGAGAGGTTGTCTGTCACCTTCATGAGGCTATTCACAACACACTGGTAATACCTTCTCCTCTTTTTCTTCTTCCTCTCACCACTCTCCTCTTCTTCGCCTTCTTGTTCACTACCACTGCCCTTTCTTCTCTTCTTCTTTTTGGATATAGGCAGGTCATCGTCAGTATCATCATTGACAAATTCATCAAACTCGCCTCCCTTTTTAGAACGCTGAAATCCAAATGAGACTACGATCAGTTCTCTCCTGGCTGGTGGAGTGAGGCCATATCCTATCAGTCATTTAACAAACAAAGTGTCTTTTTTTTACCAAGTTGCAAGGAAGGGGCTTGATGAAGCCCAATGTTAAAGACTTCTAATTAGGGTAAATTGCTCAGATATCAAAAATCATCAACTACTCAGGCCACTACAAGGTACAGCGTACTGGACTAACACTGCAATGAATTTCTAAGGATACGACTGAAAGCACTGGGTTCAGAAACTGTCTCTTAGCAAAGGAGGAAGTCAAACTTAAGAACTAAGCACTGAGTAAATACAACCACTGATATCCGCTTCTGGGAGTCAAACGACAGCGACTGCGGCCACCAGTGTTAGCAGGAGTCCCATCTTACCCGTCCACCACCACCACCTCTTTTCTTTTCTTTTGTTGCTTCAGTCTCTCCAGTAAACATAAGAATATTTTTGGTCTTCTCTACATACTGGGCCCGCTGTTCCAAAAGTTTCTTTTGCTCTTCCTTTTCTCTGAGACGTTTCTCTTCCTAGGAGGGACAAAGAGTAGGAAAACACTGCATCAAAATGTTATGTGAAAAAATATCATGACGACCATCAGAAGGACTTCTTTCTTAACATACAAGGTGTATGTATGCACACAATTCTTTAGTTCTAGTATAACTGCAAACACAATAAATACCTGTTCTTTAAGAAGTTTCTGCCTTAACAGTTCCTTTTCTTGCTCTTGTTTGGCCCGTAACTCCCTTTCTTCTTCATCTTGTTTACGTGCCCGGGCCACGTGGTACTGGGCCTGGCTCAGTAAGTCAGAGCATTGCCTACAACATTCCAGATTCAGAGAGACATGAATGCAGTTAGTATTTTGTTCAAAAACTCAGAGCATCTGTTTTCCTTACACAAACTAAAAAGTCTGAAGCAGGATCATTAGCTGATATCTAAGGGATATTTTAATTAGCAAAATTAACTTAAGTTTCTCAAAGTCAAGACTGTCAATTACAGTAACTTTCCGAATTATAAGTGTCCTCTCCAAGCATAAATATAAAGATTTTCAACATTATCTTCACATGTGACTCAAACAGTCAGGATAGATAGGAAAGTATTTTCTCCACACAACTTAAATACTTGTACTAAACTGACTTTGTCATATTCCCTGAAAGGACCCTTAGAAAAAAGCCTTGACCCAGGCTGGGGAGTCCCACAGAGGAGTGGGAAAGACTGACCCCTGGAAGGCTACCCGGTGCACATTGATATCACTGCCTCACCCAAAGTCACCTTTCAGAAGTAGTAACACTACCTGGCTTCTGTAGCAGCAAGGGCCAAATCGAATCTCATTTTGTCTCCCACTTTACTCAAGTAACTGAAGTATCTAAATGGAATGAGAAAATAAAATACTTCACTTAAAAAAATTCTAATGAAATAGGCTCTTTACATTTTTAATCTGCTCTACAAAACAGTCAGTCTGAGAATAGGTTTACTGACTTACATGAACCTGTTTGATACATGAAAGGCTATCATCTCAATATAATTATATATGAAACTCACTTAAAAAAAGACTCTCATCATTATAACACTCAATATGTTTAATAAAAAACAATTTCACTAAGTAGTCATATTTAATATTATCAGTAAATTCATAAAGAACCAAAAATCAGCTCAAGCAACAAGTATTTACTAACCACTGTATTTACTAAATATGTCAGCATGGAGTTTAGGAGGTGTAGGCCATGAAAACACAACTAATGTACCAGGGAAGGCAAGGAATGCTTATATAAGAATTTAAATAAGGTTGGACAAAACCTGAAGAGATGTCAGGCTTTGATTTCACCACAAACTGAATTACCAAATAAATCCTATGAAGGTACATAAATTTTGAGCTAAGTCCAATAAACCTATTCAATATTTATGAGGATAGGCCTTAATAATCTTAGCCCTATGAAAATTAGTAACCCATGAAAGACACACCAGTATAAGTAGTAAAACCAATATAAGTGAAGCCTAAAAATTTCAAGTGTGTAAAATGCTGGGTCATTTTATTGTTAGATTAATGAAAATCTGGGGCAAACTTGCAAAGCTAGCCAGCCAGTTCTAGGGGACGCTACATGATCCAAATTTGGCAGGAACCTGGCCACAGTTTGGCGCCACCTGGTGGCACTGTCTGCTTTGGCTTAAAAATCACTGGAATGCTTCTAATAAAAAATGATTCTCTTGAGGGAAGTGATTTTCAGCACCTTTTGAGACAAATGTTTTTAAAGAAACTAAACATTTCAAAAGTTGTTTCTACAAAATCTTTACCTATGTGCAAGCTCCAGTTCTTTCACAGCATTAAGTACTTCCTTCAGATTACTCTTTTCATCTTTCAGAACAGAGGTAGCTAATCTTTGCAGGACCAAGGCCACATTAAACATAAGTACTGTATCACTGGGGGCCACATGCCTAGCCTATAAATAAGAAACAAAGCAAATACTTCATATAATTGAAGACGTGAAAAGGATTTTAGCCAAATAGAGTGTTAGATGTATAAATATATATATTATATATGAACATGCATAAAATAGAATTAAAAAAAAATACAATGCAGCATAGAACTAAATGAGAATAATGAATTTTCCTTTTTACCTTTAGCAAAGTCTGCTTGCACTCCTGTAACTTGCCACACTTGAAGAGGGCCCGGGCCAAATACAACACAACTTCAGTGTTCTGGTGCTTATAGAATTTTCTGAGACAGTTTTCATACTATAATAAAAGAAAAAGTTAGTTAAAATGCAATAAGGATTAAATAATGTTGTCATAACAAGATTTCAAGTGATTTTAAAGCTATGTGAAAAGGTGTTTTACCTTTTGAGTGGTTAATTTTAAAGAATAATTTTAAGAATGATTTTTGACATTCTCCAGGATACATTTTCACAACATGAAAATCTGATAAAAAAAAACCCCAAAACCCACAACTAGATACTCAAAATAGTTTTTCCATTTGAAACTCGGACCAACACTGAAAGGATAAATAGACTGGACGGTCTTTTTCATATCTCTAGCAATACTATCTAGAATCAGCTGACAATTTATTAAAAGTGACACACCTGGCTCCTTTGGGTTATACTCTCTACCACCTTTCTTTAGGATTGGTGGAACCTACTGGCAACTCACAGTTCTGGTTAACTTCTTGGTAAAACCAATATATAGCAGTCCTGGTGTCAATTTTGCCATGAACACTTCACTTTTTGACCATGGAACCTCTTCTGTCATAGGTATGATCTTTTTCAAGGAAGGTGGCTAAAGAGTTTCCTCTTGAATATCCCCAGTAATTAATTTGCATTTTTAAAAGGCAACATTATCATTCTGGAGTTCGGGAAGTCCCACCTCCAAAAACACCACCTCTGAGTCTACCATATGCAATCTGGGTTCTATAAATCTTTGTGACTGGTGCCTTTCAAATATTCTGAATTTGAAAACAATACCCACCATTCTTAGAAAAAAGGTTAACCACTTCCAGGAGCCTGACTGCGCTTGTCTTCTACCTCTGGTAAGAACCTTGTTTTTTCTGGGCTGCCTGGGTGGCTCAGATGGTGGTTGGGTGTCCACCTTCGGCTCAGGTCCTGATCCCGGGGTCCTGGGATCAAGTCCCACATCGGGCTCCTGGCTCAGCAGAGAGCCTGCTTCTGCCTCTCCCCCTGCTCATGCTCTCTCTCTTTCTATCCCTCTGTCTCAAATGAATAAATAAAATCTTAAAAAAAAAGAACCTTGTTTTTTCTGACCATACTATTTCCCATAGAGCCTAAGAATTTTTTACATTTTAATATGCTATAGATGCTATATATATATAAAAGATTTTAAACTCACGACCCTGAGATCAAGAGTCACGGCTCTACCGATTGAGCCAACCAGACACCCCTATATCCTAAATATGACTCTTTTACTTCAAGTTCAAGCACTCCACAAATATGAAAAGCCTAACAAAATTCTATAGTGATGAAAACTAATCCCCATGGAGTTTTTCTCTTTCCAAAATGTCATTTAATCTGAGAAAGAAGAAACAAGGAAATAAATATTAAATCCTCCTATCTTCTGGGGATTTACTGATACACTAGGCATGTTAGTGACAAGTTTGGTATCCAGTCCTTTTCATACTGGATCCTCATACAATTCTGTGAATTTAAGGTACATGATCTCCATTTTACAAATGGGGAAACTGGCTCAGAGAGGATGTCCTCTGCCCAAGGCATGTGATTAGGGGTAGAACCAGGACTCAAATCTCTGTCTGGACACCAAAGACTGGCCTTAACGTTATATAAGTCTCTGAACAGACCCAGTATCACACGAAATAGCACACAGCTCCACAACAGGGTCAGGATGGTTAAGAACACATTTGCTCAACAATGAACACAATATAAAAATTCTTGAAAGATAAGCTATTACCATCTGAACAGCACTGATATACTGCTTCTGTTCCACGTAGATGTGTGCTAGGTTCAACCACACATCACTGATATCTGCTGTTGCTTCTCTTACTTGGGCAAATACATCACGAGCTTCACGAAAATACCCTTTGTGGGCCAAAACAGCTCCTAAAATTATAAAAAGGCTTACATTTAAGAATTTTCTAATTGTAGCCAGAAAAACAACTGGAAGTCCTGTTTTAAAACAACTATGTTTATTACACTTAGGGAGAAATTATGATCTACAAACATTCCTTTGAAATCACTTATTTCACACTACGATGTCCATGTCTTATAATCACCTATGCCATTAGCAGCATACAGATTCTTTGCATCATTTCTGAGTACTTGTTTATAGATGGCCAGAGCACGATCTTGATGACGCTTCTCCTATAAAAAGAAATAAACATTATAAAACAAAATTCAAACAGGAGTCAAGTGTCAGTTTTGTTTTAAAGGGACAAAAAGAAATTACCTTTTCTCGATCTCGGGTGGGCTGATGCAAAGTTTGGAGCCAGACGTTGCCAAGGGCCAGCATAGAGTAAGTATCACTCTGCGTAGATGGTTGTTTTAATATCCTCTCAAATTTTTTCTGTCCTGGACCCCATTCTTGTTTTGCTAAATGAAGATTACCAATCAAAGACCAAGCATCTGGATGGTCCTGAAACACACATGTGTAAAGAATCAAAATCTGTAATTTGGATTCAGAGACATCGATCACTTTTCCATGATAGCTGATTGCTGAAGAGGTTTACAAGCTACATTTACAAATTTAGAGTGGAGATGGAAGAATGAATTGTAAAATCAATTTAGTGTGTAATTATCAGCATAAGAAATGCAACAGAATGGAATATAGGAAGGTCATCAGTGTACAGCACAAGGCAACGGCACATAAAGATTTCAACACTTTCGTTTTAGTTGTTTGTATACACTCGTTGTGTGTACTAGGCTATGATGTAAAATCTATTTCTGTGGGACACAATCAAAAAGTTTAGATGACTTCTACACTCTAGTATCTTTCACAAGTAAAAATTAAACAGGGAGATGTCAAGATACTAGAAATATGATAGACATTAAAATGAAAAACTGGGGCGCCTGGGTGGCTCAGTTGGTTAAGTGACTGCCTTCGGCTCAGGTCATGATCCTGGAGTCCTGGGATCGAGTCCCACATTGGGCTCCCTGCTCAGCAGGGAGTCTGCTTCTCCCTCTGACCCTCTTCCCTCTTGTGCTCTCTATCTCTCATTCTCTCTCTCTCAAATAAAAAAATAAAATCTTTAAAAAAAAAAATAAAATGAAAAACTGATTTACTAGGAAAAAAAAGGTGAGAAAATTGTTTTTCAAACCTAAGAGTTCATACTACCAACCTGATTAATTTGAAGAGCTTCCTTAAACCAATCTGAAGCCTCATAAAAATTTCCTTTATCTCTAGCCATGGCTCCTAGGCGCAAATAGCCTGAAAACATACATTTAAAAGTTATGTTTAAAATATTAGCTATAAAAGATCATACTTTTAAAGTCATACTTTCAAAATGACTGCATTTTATTACATTCATACAATGAACAGAAAAATCCCACAAGTGAAAAAATATTGAGCACCAAAAAAACAAATAATCTAACAAGTTAAAGAACAACTCTGTCACCATGAAGTCTCACTGCCTGAAATCCAATGATGCCAAAAAACATTTCTATGAAAAAGATCTATCTCTGCCACTCTATTTCCAAGGCTAGCACCCTGGTTCAAGTCCTCATCTCCACCAAAGTTACTTAAGAAGCTTGGAGCAGTTCTGTTTCCAGTTTCTCTCTGATGCATAGCACCGTCACTTTTTCTTAAAAAGCTGCTTGTCATATGGCAAAAGAGTGAAAGCAGAGACTACTAGGGATTACTAGTTAGAAAATCTGGGCTCTAACTCCACTTAAAGAACAGTAAGAAAGTGTCACACAAATTTAAGTTGTTATTTTCTCCAGAAAATGTCACTCTCCTCAGGCAACGAACAATGGCTTACTATTGCCTATCAAACCAATTCAAGTTTAGCCTGGCATTCAATTAAAATCGTATTTTTTTTTTAAATCACTTCTGCATCCATAACAGCATGAGCAAGGCCAAGTTAATGGCTCCTGATTTAACCAGAGTCAAAATATCATAGCTTTAGGTTCTTTTAAGGGAAGTACAGTATTGTAAATTATTTTTAATTAAAAGCTTTCCGGGGCGCCTGGGTGGCTCAGTGGGTTAAGCAACTGCCTTCGGCTCAGGTCATGAACTCAGGGTCCTGGGATTGAGCCCCGCATCGGGCTCCCGACGGGAGGGAGGGAGCTCCTCGGCGGGAGGCCTGCTTCTCCCTCTCTTACTCCCCCTGCTTGTGTTCCCTCTCTCGCTGTCTCTCTAACATAAAAAAAAAAAAAAAGGAAAAAAAAAGCTTTCCAAATTTTACAATGTCTAGTGTGTAAACTCAAGGTAGGATATTTTACTAATAATTATTTCAAAGTAAAACAATGCTCTTTCTTACTATTATAAACATTGCAAAAATGTTAATACAAAATCAGAGCAGGAGCATCATAAAGGTCCATCCATCACCAAATAAGTCAAGGAGTTGTTCAAAGTCTAATAAAGGTAGCTGACCCACTGAAGATCACCTACCCTATGAAATATATGGTTCAACTGGTTTTTAGTTATTTCTTTTAGTTTCTAGCATAAATTTAAGTGAAGCTGCATTTTTTTTTTAAGGCCATAAATTTGCCTCAAAGGAAAAGGGGACGTTATAACCTTCACATTTTTTTACTCTTGGTTCTAAGAAAGATTTTTTTTCAGGCTGAATTTTTGCTGCTGTTGTGGGAATTTTAATTCATAAAAAAAAGTTTATAATTCTTGGGGCGCCTGGGTGGCTCAGTCAGTTAAGCATCTGCCTTCTGCCCAGGTCATGATCCCAAGGATCAAGCCCCGCACTGGGCTCCCTGCTCAGTGGGGAGTCTGCTGCTCCCTCTCCCTCTGCCTGCTGCTCCTCCTGCTTGTGCTGTCAAATGAATAAATAAAATCTTAAAAAAAAAAAAGTTTACGATTCTTACAGTCAACATAATTAGGATGTTCCCGTAAGATGTTTTTATATAGTTTTTCTGCTTCATGGAATTCACACATTGCCTCATACAGCCTGGCTAAATTATATGATGTTGTAACAGAAATGGCATTATAATAATGTTCATCATGTTCAGCTTCTGCCTTTGCACGATCCAATGATGCCAAAAAATATTTCTATGAAAAAGAAAAGAAAATTACATTGTTAAAAGACAGATGATATATCTAAAAAAGTGTGCATTCAATTTGACAGTATGGAAGAAGGGGATATTTCCAGTTCCCTACCTTTGCCTCCCCTAGATTTCCAAGTCTAAAATGGAGGGCACCCACATTATTCAGAATCTCTGGCGGGACATCGGCCTGCACTTTCTCCTGAAGGATCCGTGTAGCTGTTCCATAGGCTGAAAGGGCACCCTGTATTTTCATGGTGGAGACAATAAGGGGTAAGTGAAAATGAAAGGGAGAAACATGACACCACGCTTTCAAAAAACACTTTAGGTAGAAGACCAAACACACTGCTAAAATACCTGTATGTCAGGGTATTAAAGAGGGCACGTTCAGCGTGGAGCACTGGGTGTTATGCACAAACAATGAATCATGGAATACTACATCAAAAACTAATGATGTATGGTGATTAACATAACAATAAAAAAATTAAAAAAAATACCTGTATGTCAGTCTGTTCTAAGATTTGTGCCAATTCAATCCATGCTTCAACGTCATCAGGATACTGTTCTGTGACTTTCTTCAAATGGCCCTGGGATAAAAGAAGTCATTAAGCTGACGCAGGCTTAATTCAGCAACTACAGGCTGTCAAAGTAAAAAGTGGTAGCTACTCTACCTTGTTTAATACGTCAACTGTTCGTTATTTCAACTGGAACAAGCTCGGCTAACAAAACTGCTTCCATCATATCTCTACTAGCAATAACAAGAATGAGGCATGACAGTCTAGTGATAACTATGAGAAAATAGCTACAATTTTTTAAAAGTACCTTGGCAATATCTCGTTTTTCTTGATCTTCTGAGGCAGCATATAGCGAGCCAAGAATTTTCATAGTTTCATAATTATTAGGATAAGCTTTCAAAACTTTCTCAAAGCACTGAGATGCATTTTCTTTGTCACCTCGATAAATGTACATTTGTCCCAAACCAAAAAAAGGCAGCACAAAAGAGGATGAAGCGAATTGTGTGGCTTGATAGTAGTACTGGAAAGCTTGGTCATAATCTTCCTAAAAAATGAAAATAAAACAAGACCAACAGTGTATACAGACGTTTATTTTCTTTTTCATGTACAAAAGTTTTTAAAAGACTTGAAACACTATGAAACAAAAGAATTAGATATTCAGAGAAGGTTTAAAATGATCTTACCTGAACGTGGAATGATCTAGCCAGCTGATAACAACTTTCTGCTTGCATAGCCTCCACTTCTGTATTATGGAATGCATGGAGAGCCAAGTGCTGGACTTTACTATAATCCTGAACAATGAGATCCAGAAATCAACTGAGTCAATTCAAACAGCTCTAACAGTCTCAATTATAAGGCTTCCTCAAATTTCACTTTTTAAAATGTGTTCACTGAATTACCAATAACAGTGCCATATGCAGAATTATGAATCATTTTTCTCATTCCCCTTGCAGATAAATTCATTTACTTAGAACTTAACATCTACCCATCACATCTATTACTTTATTTAATCCTGCAACAATCCTTTGAGGTATCAGTCCTATTTTTGTGATGAGAAAATCTGAGAGGTTAAGTCCCTTATTACTAGTAGAGGTAGCAGTTACAATTTATTGAGAACTATTATATACTAAGCACTGTGGTAGGTATGATACTTATAATTATTCTAGCCTCAGTCAAAAACCCTGCAAAGAGTATCATTATTACCATTTTATTGATGGGGAAATGGAGGCTTAAAGAAATAAAGTATGTTGTCTTAGGTGGAAAAGTTAGAATCTGGATTTAATTTTTTTCTGACTCCAGGGAAATGTTCTAACACACGAGGGTAGCAAGATTAAGTGACTGGATTTGAATTCAGCTCTCTTCGAATGCATGGGTCATGACTTTCCCATTAGACCTGACTTAATTTGGATTACAGAACTAATCTCTGGAGAGTCTCAAAGTCAGAGTTCATACATCAGGGGTGGAAAACAACTTTCTGATTTTAATAGGGACGTTTCATCCATTTGACTAGTAATCTGGTCTGGAGAGCCTTTGTTTGGTCAATGGTCAGTTTCAACTTTTTTTTTTTTTTAATTAGGAATAATAATGTGACTGCTGTTTTATTTATTTATTTTTAATATTTTATTTATTTGACAGCATGAGCGAGCACAAGCAGGGGGAGGGGCCTAGGGAGAGGGAGAAGTAGATTCCCTGCTGAGCAGGGAGCCCATGTGGGGCTCAATCCCAGGACCCTGAGATCATGACCTGAGCCGAAGGCAGATGCTCAACCATCTGAGCCTCCCAGGCACCCCGTGATTGCTGTTTTAAACAGCAACTGTTTTTCATTTGGTAAGTATTTAATATGCACATGACATTTAATCCTAACTGCCACTCCTCAAATCCTATAAAGTAGATATTATTACTGTTTTACAAGTGAGGAAATTAAAGTTTAGGGAAATTATTTGCCCAAAGCCACATAACTATATAATGGTGGCACCTGAATTTGAGCAAAGTGATTCAAACTCTACAATTGGAATTATGTTGCACAGCCTTTTAGCTAAATTTACATATTGCTCCCTGGGATGAGGTAAAGGTCAAATGTTGGGTTTGGAATATACTTTAATTTTTCTATTTTTATTATTCTTTGACTCATGACACATCTTTTAGGGAATAAAATGGTTCCATTTTGAAATGTATTAGAGATTACAGTCCATTTTAAAATCCTGATTCACATCTCTTTGGTTCCCCCTCATGCTCCAATTTTTGTCCCCAGTCCCCTCTGCATTTTTTTTTTAAAGATTTTATTTATTTGACAGAGACAGACAGCGAGAGAGGAAACACAAGCAGGGGGAGTGGGAGAGGGAGAAGCAGGCTTTCCGCTGAGCAGGGAGCCCGATGCGGGGCTCGATCCCAGGACCCCGGGATCATGACCTGAGCCGAAGGCAGATGCTTAACGAATGAGCTACCCAGGCGCCCCTCCCCTCTGCATTTTAGCTGCTTCTCTTTCTAATCAAAATACCAAGCTCAATTCCCAGTTTTTTCTGGAAGTCTGTGTTAATTGCTCCAGGAGTCATCATAGCTCCGACCTCTAAACCCACTTTACTACTTAATTACTGAAGTGTCTGGGATGTTAATTAATAATACCTTTCTTCCCAGGTAAATGATTCTTCTATAGGGGAGGCAATGTAGTGTGGTGGGCAGAGAATTAAAATATTACATCTCAACTGTACTACCTGCTAGCTGAGTAATTTTGGCAAGTGATGTTACTTAACTTTGCTGAGTCTCAATTTTCTTTATCCATAGAAAGGGAAACAAATATCCTGCCTACCTCCTAGGGCTGCTCTAATGACAGATCAAGAAAACATATGTTAGCATGCTCTGTAAACCTTTAGTACATATATTCAGTGCCAAGATGACTTCACAGTGCTGATCACGTATCAGGTGTTCAGTAACACTCAAATAGATTGGCTTGATTTACATATTTCACATACACAATCTAAAAGGTTTTGAGTTTGTTAAAGCCAAGACTTTATCTTCAGTAGTGGAAGGGTGATTAGCATTGAAAATTAGAAACTGAATAATTTTTATTTGGTTCAAGGAAGCTGTCCTAACAGCTGTGAGTAATGATTATTAAATATGTACTCAAATATTTAGGATTATTAGTCCTTTGTTTTTCTTTTCAGTAAAAAGCATACTTGGGTAACTCTTTTATCTGAAACAGTAACACTTCAAGTACTTATAAGATACATTTCTATCTTCTCCCTAAATAGTTGCCTTTCCCTACTATAAGAGTTACAGCATAAAGCTTAATTAATAATTCATTAGGAATGGGGAGTATGCTTCTATAGCCAGAGGGAATAAAGCATCATGGTTAATAGCTGTATGACCTTAGGCTATTACCTCTGCCTCAATTATTCATCCACAAAATGGGGATAATATTAACTACCTCTGACTATTCTACAAATTCATGGAATACATTTTTTTTAAGTTTTATTTCAGTAATCTCTACATCCAACATGGGGCTCAAACTCACGACCCTGAGATCAAGAGTCATATGCTCTTTTGTCGGAGCCAGCCAGGCACCCCCATGGATTTCATTTTTAATAATACTTGATATTTAGTAAGTATTAACTGCATATTAATAGCAATAACAGTGATATGCTATTATAAATAAGAATTGATACAGTCCTGTGAACTTTTTAAATTAAATTGCTATTTAATTAAAGTTCCTAGTACAATTTAGTACTTCCATAGGGGAAGTAAAACTTTTGTACTTACTGTATAAAAACTTTGCCAATGAAATCTTGGATTTAGTATTCAAGAAATCTAAAATACCATTGCTTCTACGGAATTAGTGGCAACTTTAAAAATTACATCTTGATCAATATGCAAAAATAAACAAAAACTTTAATGACTTCTTGGTTGCCTACATAAATAGGTCCAAACTCCTTATATCACACAAGTGCCCCACTATCTGGACCCAATGCATTATCTAGCATGAGCCCACCATATGCCATGCTTTTACTAAACCAGAGACTATTCTACATCTGTGCCTTTCCCCTTTCAACTACCTAAAGACCTCCTCCTAAAAACCTGGTTCAAGAGCTTTTCCTTCTTGGTGAAAACCCTTTTTAACCACTTGGTTACTTCCTCTTTCGTTTCTCTATCACATCAAGATAGAGACCTTTATTTCTATATTTACATTTGTTTACACGTCTGTGTTTTCTACGAAGTCGAACCGAATGCAGAAACCATACTTTACTGGTCTCCACATGTCTACTGCAGTGTTGGGTACAGTATGAAGGGTCAATAAATATTAAATGAGTGAACGAACAAACATACCCACCCCCAATTAACTATACAAATTTTAATTTGAAAAAAACTCTTGACATTTTCAATTTTTTTCCAAGTTAAAAAAATAAAGTATCAACTGCAGAAAAGAAAAACAAATCAGGATTTAAAAGCAAACAACTTTAATAAATTGGCTTCTCTGACCTTTTTGAAGAAAAAGTGATTTGCCAAGTGGTTCAATACCATGGGGTTGCTGGGATCAATAGTATAGGCTCTGGAAAGAAGCTGGACACCATTTTTTATGGAATCAGCCTAAAAGAAAAACAATGACAACAGGGTCATTACTCAATTAGCATTTTTTCTGAAGTTTTCTTTATAGTCTGAAGAAATAAGGTTACAGAAATCTAAGTTCAGACACCAAAATATAGCTCTTGTTTCAGTTAACCTTCAGCAGGGATAAACAAATTTCAAATAGTGAATTAAACTGTTAGAACTTCCCTCACAAACAGTCACCTTTGGTATTTTTATAGATCCTGGCTGTTTTCTTGATGTGGCAGATGTCTGTGGATTACCCAACAGCCAGTTTACCCCCCTTACTCTGTTTAAATAGAGTCCAGACTTCACAGCTTGTGATCTTTTAATTTCAGGAAGGAAAGTTCCCTTCTCCTCTTCTCAAGCCCCAGGGGATGAATGATGATTGATCTAAACCAGTCAAGATAACCTATTCCCCTTCTCTGGGGATAAGTCTAAGGCAGTGGTTCTAAACTGGGGGCGAGGTCATTTTTCATTATCACAACAGGGAGGACATGCTGGCATTTAGTAGGCAGAGGTCAGGGATGCTGCTGAACATCCTACCAATGGGTAGGATAATTTCCCACAACAAAAAATTATCTAGCTCAAGTCAATAGTACTAAGGCTGAGAAACTCTGATAACCCTGTCTAGACAATTATATACAAGGGGAAGCGTGATGGGGATAGAACTGCTCTAAGAGAAAGCCATTTATCCTTTCCCTTTCCTCCCTCTATATAAGGTTGATGAAATAACGAGAGCCTTGGAGATACAGCAGCTATCTTGCAACTATGAGGTGACAGACACAAGGAGGAAAATCTACATACTAAGGAAGGACAGAAAGATGTAAAATTCTGGGTTTGAGGATACTGAGGTGCTAAATCCAAGACCTTAGATAGCTGGTTTAGTAGACGATAAAAACCCTCATGTTTAAGTCACCGCAGTAGGCTTTTTGTTACTTGCAATGGAAAGCATTCCAAACTGACATACATTGCACAGGTCTTTATGTGAAATTCTGAAATCCAAAAACTTCTTAAAAAACAAGTTTGGTAATCTTAGAGCAAGCTTACATGGGGGCAAAACTTTACCGGAATTGTGAGGTTATCCTATTAGTGTGCACAGTCACTCATTCTGACAGAGAAATATAATATTATATTATATTTTATGGTCAGTTTCAACTTTATAATATTTATATTATATTAGGACACCACCACCATTGGGGTGGTGTCCTAATACCTGGGTGTTATAAATTATACAGTGCAGACATCATATTACATTTCTATTATCTGCAATCTTGACCTCTAAAACACTCTGGTCTCAAGAGTTTTAGAAAAGGAATTGTGAGCCTGACAGATCAGTCACAAAAGAATTTTTTCATTCACATACCTCTTTATTGTTAAGTTCTAGTACAGCCAGTCCAACCAATGCTCCCACACATTTGGAATTGAGTTCCAGGGCTCTGCTGAATGCCAGACGAGCTTTCTCCAGTTTGTTGAGTTTCACAAAGCAATGGCCCATTCCTAAACGAACTTCCGCTAAAAAAATAGTCAATCTGTCAAACTGGGGCATTTTTTAGGGTTTGAATTAAACAAAATGCTTAAACATTCTCTATGAGTTGCAAAATCTCAAAATTAACCTCAGTATAACTACACTATAAAATCTTTTGGTATATCACAAATTTGGTTTCAGTGGATATTATACCACAGCGCCCACCCCTTCCTCACCATAAACAGAATACCTACAATACTGGTATTTTTCCTGCACTGCTGCCTATACTGTACCTTCAATATCTAATTTTCAAACAGCAATTTTTAAAGACAGCAAAAAGTTTCACAAAGGTCTTCAATATTGTGACTGACTACGTGCACCTACTGTCATTCCCTTCGGAGCTGGGCTTATATTTGCTCCCCAACTTCAAGGTCCTGCCAAAACTCCACCATGTTCCCATGAAGGGCCAACCTCCCCACTGGTTACTGGATCTTACCCTTCTCATCTATTTAAGGACACTGCTCCAGCAACCCTCTCCTATTTTTCCTGCACCATCAAATTTTCTCCCTCTACTACATTTTTCTCATCCACATACATTCTCCCATCTTAAAAAAAAAATCCTCTCTTGATTCCATTTCCCTTTCCAATTGTCAACCCTCTCCTATTCTTCCCTTGATAGCAAAACTCCTTGAAAGATCTATCTATAGTTGCTGCCTCTCTAACTTTCCTTTTCCATTTTCTGTTAAATGTATCCACCAAGCATCTCACCCCCACCATTCCAGTAAAACTGCTTTTATCAAGGTCACTAACGATTACTATGCTACTGAATTCAATGATCAATTCTGGGTTCCTATTTTACTTGAAAGAATGTGACAGTGTCTGACCCTGTCCTGGAAACATTTTACCTCTGACTTCAAGGACATTGCTCTCACTCTCTTTTCCTCTTACATCTCTGGCTGCTCCTTCTCAGGCTCCTTTGTTGGTTCTTCTTCATTTCCCTTCTACAAATGTCACAGTGCCCTAGAACAACATCCTTGAACCTCTTTTCTATCTCTACTCATTCCCCTGGTGACCTCATATTTTCACGGCTTTATGCACCATCTATATGTTGATGACTTCCAAATTAATTACTTCAGCTCAGACCTCTTTCCTGAATGACCGCCCTCCTGACCTCTCCACTTGTAGGTCTAAAAGGTATTTTAAAATTTTCATGTCTATTTTTTTTTTTTTATATTTTATTTATTTATTCATGAGAGACAGAGGGAGAGAGAGAGAGAGAGAGAGAAGCAGAGGGAGAAGCAGGCTCCCAAGGAGCAGGGAGCCCGATGTGGGACTCGATCCCAGGACCCTGGGATCATGACCTGAGCCGAAGGCAGACGCTTAACCATCTGAGGCACCCAGGTGCCCTAAAATTTTCATGTCTAAAACTAATTCGTTTTGAATTATATTTTCCAGATGTACTGAAATATAACTCTACTCTTACAAGGAGTTACCTTTGATTCCTCCTTTGTCTCATACATCACATCTACTCCATCAGTTCTTCCTTCAAAATATACATAGATTCTGATCATTTGCACCTCTACTATTACCACCCTAGTGCAAGCCACAATCATCTCTGACCTACATGACTGCAACAGCCTTCTACCTGGTCTCCCCATTTCTATCCTTGCCTCACACTAGTCTCAACCCAGAAGCCCAAATGATCCTTTTAAATATAAGTCAGATCATTACTTACTCCTTTGCCCAAAGTCCTCAAATGGTTTCTTATGTCTATCATAGTAAAAGCCTAAGTCCTTATAATAACCTATGATGCCTTACATGATTGGTCCCTGGTTCTATCTCTGACCCAATTCTTACTACTTTTCCTCCTCATTTTCTCTCTCCATTCCAGATATACTAGCTTCCTCACCGTTCTTCAGACTTGCCAGACCCACGCTTTCCTCAGGACCTTTGTACCTCCTATTCCCTCTCTCTGGGAATAATCTTCTTCCATATATCTACAGGTCTATTATTTTAAGGTCTTTACTTAATTGTTACTATTCTCCTGGTCAACCTTTTTTGGGGGGGGGGAGGAGCAGAAGGGGACAGAGAGAATCTTTTTTTTTTAAGATTTTATTTATTTGAGAGAGAGACAGAGCATGAGCAGGGGGAGGGGCAGAGGGAAGAGGGAGAAGCAGGCTCCTCACTGAGCACAAGCCCAATGCAGGGCTTGATGTCAAGACCCTGAGCTGAAATTAAGAGTCAGATGCTTAACTGACTGAGCCACCCAGGCTCCCCAAGAGAGAGAATCTTAAGCAGGTTCTATGCCCAGCGCAGAGCCCAACGCAGGACTTGACCTCACAACCCTGAGATCATGACCCAAGCCAAAATCAAGAGTCGGATGTTTGACTGACTGAGGCCCCCAGGAGCTCCCTGGTTAACCTTTCTAAGCAATCTCCCAATTCTTCTCATACACCTTTTCTGCTTTACTTTCCTTTTACTGATATCTTATGTAGTATATATTTTACTCATTTTATCTTCCACACTGCAAAATGAATTCCATGAGGGCAGGGATTTTTTATTTTTATTTTTTTAAGATTTATTTATTCATTCCAGAGAGAGAGAGCAAGCAGGGGGAGGGACAGAGGGAGAGGGAGAGAATCTCCATCAGACTCCCTGCTGAGCATGGAGCACAACAGGGGGCTCAATCCCATGACCCCAAGATCATGACCTAAGCCGAAACCAAGAGTCTGATGCTCAATCCACTGAGCCACCCAGGCACCCCAGGGCAGGGATTTTTGTCTCTTTGGTTTACTGCTGCATTCCTTCAGTCTAGAACAATGCCTGGCAAATCCTCAATAAGATTTGCTAAATGACTGAGATTTTCAATAGAAAAATAGTATAAAGCAAAAAGATTATAATATGATCTGCTCGGAATGCCTGGATGCCTCAGATGGTTAAGCTTCTGAATCTTGGGTTTCAGCTCACGTCACGATCTCATGGGTCATGAGATCGAACCCTGCATCAGGCTCCATGCTCAGCAGCGTGTCTGCTTAAAGATTCTCTCCCTCTCCCTCCCACCCCCACTCATGCATGTTTTCTATCTCTAAAATAAATAAATCTTAAAAAAAAAAATAAGATCTGCTATTCAGCTTTTGGATCATAGTATTTTTTTTAAAATTTCAATTCTGTCATTTTAACAACCCTATAGCATCTTTTCACAACTAACTTCAGAGGCAATTACCAAATCTTCAATATTTTCACAGTTGGATCATATAGAGCTTAGACTTCAAATAAAGTTTTTTCTTACCTGGACATCCTGGGTTAGTACGCAATGCTTTCTTATAGTAAGCAAGAGCTCCTCTGTAATCCTTCTTGTTGAATGAAATGCAAGCTTTACCTATAATAATTTTTAAAAATAAACATGTATTGACTAAAGAACACAAGTCTCATATGTCCTACATGAACTCACCTAAATCAAACACATCTCTGAGTAAGAAATACTTGAAAATGGTGAAAATGATTTCATACTTAAACTTGTTTTCCATAAGGATATATTAATTTATGCCTATAAATAAAACAGTCCTGTTAAATGGTATAAAACAATTAAAATAGCTTATAGTTGTCCAAATAGACATTGCTTATTGACTCTTTAGAAGTGGATAACAAATTATTCTTAACTGGTATATTATATATATATATTATATATACAATATTTTGAAGTGACTTTAATGGTAAAGGAAGTTCTTTCCTTTTTTAAAATTTAAATTCAATTAATTAACATATAATGTATTATTTGTTTCAGGGGTACAGGTCTGTGATTGTAACTGCAAAAGAAACAATGATCTATTACAGATAGTTTCATTTTTATAAAGTAAAGCTCTTCTACATTGCTGTCCAGCCCAGTCAAAGAAATATATTACAGGCATATGATGAAAGATACAGTTTCCTAAGATGGTTGCCGCAAATGACTTACCAAGAAGGGCTGGAATATTATTTGGAGATTGGTTGAGTACAAAATGAAACTGTGCATCAGCCTGATCCATTTTGTCACCTTCAAGTAGACAGAAGCAAGCTCTTCCCAACAAGTGATTCTGAGAAAGTAATATATCATCTTAGACTTGACTTTACCAAGGAGCAACCACAATTTTTTTTTTTTTTTTTTTGAGCAACCACAATTTAACAGTAACACTAAAATGAAAACCATACAGGAAGGAGGTGGAGTATCACACAAATTCCTCTGTCAATTATAATGTGTTTAAACTACCAACGGGCAATTCTTAATTACAAATCAAGAAATTATGCAGAAATGCAAGTCTTCTGTGCCAGGAACAAGGTCAAGTTCATTCTTCCACAATAGCCAGAAGATGGAAAGAACCCAGATGTCCCTCGACAGATGAATGAATAAAGATGTAGTGTGTATACAGACACACATATATATGTCTATATATACACAATGGAATATTACTCAGCCACCAAAAAGAATGAAATCTTTCGATGATGGAACTAGAGGGTATCATGCTAAGTGAAATGAGAAAGACAAATACCCTATAAGTTTACTCATATGTGGAATTTAAGAAACCAAACAGATGAACATAGGGGAAGGGAAGGAAAAATAAAATAAGATGAAAACAGAGGGAGGCAAGTCCTAGAAACTCTTAACTATAGGAAATAAACTGAGGGTTGCTGGAGGGGAAGTGGGTGGGGGGAATGGGGTAATTGGGTGATGGGCATTAAGTAGGGCACTTGAAGTAATGAGCACTGGGTGTTATATGCAACTGATGAAACACTAAACTCTACCTCTGAAACTAATAATGCAGCACATGTTAATTAAATTGAACTTAAATAAAAAATTTTTAAAAATATACTTGAAATTCACCTGGAGATGATGGAATTAGTGACTCAACCTGTGGATAAGTTTTATTTATTTATTTATTTTAAAGATTTTATTTATTCATTTGAGAGAGGGAGCAAAAGCACAGAAGGAGAGTGAGAGGGAGAAGTGGACTCCCCACCAAGCAGAGAGCCCAATGTGGGGCTTAATCCCAGGACCCTGAGATCACGACCCAAGCTGAAGGCACACGCCTAACCGACCGAGCCACCCAGGTGCCCCTGGATAAGTTTTATATATGCTAAATTTGCCCACATTACTTTCAACAGTACAACAACCAAAGAAATTCCAATTTTAACAGAGAATTCTTCTTCTTTTGATATTTTTATCATCAACCATGTTATTTTAAAAAAAATTCTTTCCAAAAAAAAAAAATCTGTTGCCTATCAAACACACAGTTTACTCTCATGTGGTATTTTTTCCCCTTTCATAAATTCAAAGAAATCTGACTTATTTACCTGATCATACATAATAATTTTATCAGCCATGGTATACAACAGGGTTGCCTGTGTAATAAGATCTTTCTTATTGTCCTTATTCTTTTCCTTCCGAGCCTGTTGTACATAATAGGCTGCCAATGTATCCAAGCAAGTCATCTGGTCTTTTTCATGGTCTCTATAGTCCAAATTGCCATCTATACGTGCTGCTTCCAACAACTTTACAAACTCTTCTGTTTTTCCTTGCTTGTAATATTCCAGCTAAAAGATAAAGAATCAAATTAGAATTATTAAAGCATATGTCCATACAAAAAGCTGCACATAAACATTTATAGCAGCTCTATTTGTAATAGCCAAAAACTGGAAACAACTCAATTGTTGATCAACAGGTGAATGGACAAACAAGTTGTGGTACATCTGTACAATGGCTGCTGCTCAGCAGAAAAAAGAACCACTGATACATGCTACAATGTGGGTAAGTCCAAGATAATTATGCTGAGTGAGAGAAGCCAGACCAAAAAGAGTACATACTGTAATGATTCCATTTGTATAAGAACTCTAGAACATGCACTCTTTAGAAACAAAAAGCAGATCAAGGATTGGCTGAGCACTGTGGGGTGTGGGGAAGAGTTTGGTGGAAGGTTTGGGGGTGATGGTTATATTCATTATCTTGATTGTAGTGATGATTTCACAGGTGTGAAATATGCTAAAACTTCTCAAATGGTATATGTCAAATATGTGCAGCTTACTGTAGGTGCATTATGCCTAATAAAGTTGTTAAAAAAGTGATAATCACTATAAATGTTGCCAAATTACTACTTACCTAGCAATAGTTGATTTCAAACTAAATCAGAGCCCAAGAGAAAAAGCAATAATGAGGGGGATATAGAATTCTAAACAGAAAACTTAGGTTCTGGTTCTAGATCTATCAAAATTATCCATGACTTTGGGCCTGCTAAATAACTTCCCTGGGCACGTTTCATTTATTAATACTAAAAGGAAGATCTGCCATTTATTACCCACCTACTGTGGGCCACAGATTATGCCAGGAACTTTATATACTTATTTTGATTCTGTACAATCACCCTTAAAATGAATGCTAACATTCCCATATTTTAGATGAGAAAACAGGCTCAGAAGGTAATCATTTGTCTAAGGTCACACAGCTAGTTAGCAGCCAAGTGGGAATTGGAACAAAGGCTTCTCTGATCCCAAAGCCTACACTCTTTTCTCTGTAACACTCTACAGCCCACAATGTTTCATCATTTTTACCACAGGTGCCACACTGATCTTTCAATCCTTCATTTTTTCTGTAAGTGCTGTTAAGGAGACATTTGTACTAAAGAAAACCTAAACTCCCCCTCTGGCTTTAAAAACTGTGTGACAACATTAATGGCTTGTTCTCCATAGACCAGGAAAACTTAACACTTCAGAAAGGCACTACTGTCACTAAAAGTATTTCTCCATAAATCCTTATCTAAGAAATTCTTTACCGTTAGGCTTGAGCACTGGATATAAGCCCAACTGCAGATCGACTTCTCCTTTCAAGATAATAGGAGGAGCCTCCTACGTATCTTTACACAAAAGTGACCTGGGCACACTTGCTTAAAAAAATGATTTTAGTATATGCTAGATTATATTACCAGAATAATTTATTATGATGTTCTCATAAAAAGGAAACATGAGGCAGTTGGTGCTGGGGAGAGTGAAGGGTGTTAGAATTTTAGGCTGAGGTGACTCTCCTGAGAATCTCCAGTAGAGTTTATGTTATGGAAGGGACCAAACAGGACAAAAAACAAGCCTGAGATAAACTTCATCCAAAAGGCCTTTTGTTAGTTAGCCTGGAATATAATCACCTTCTAGACTATTTTATGGAAAATGTTTTATTGTTATGGAAAACAATGCTAAGTAACAATGTTTACATGGTGGCACCTTGTTTTTTCTCAGATTATCTACAAAGCATAAACCAGTCTTCACTGAGTGATTAATAATCAAATACACAGTACAGAGTCCTATTTAACTTAAATGAATTTTGCCTTTACCAACATATATTAATTTACCAGTGGAGTAGTATTTAGGAAACTGGCCTTCTTGTGCTACAAATGGTAATACAATTAACTTCCATACATATGGTACTATTTATTTATCCTGCTCCCAAGCTGGCTATTACTATATCTGAAAACAGAAACCAAATATTTCTCCCAGTCAACATATAAAAAATATTTGTTACATGAACACTGACCGCCAAAGCAATCCATATGTGCAGTTGTGTGTGTTCCTGTTTCAGAATACTGATAACTTCATCTCCCTCCGGTAACTGATCGAAGTCAAGTTCAATGACCTAAAACACAAAATGCAGTTTTGACTCATATTTCTCCTTTAAATTCACATTTCTTCTTTGCTGCTTTTCAGAATATACACCAATATGGATATACATAGGGTTTGTGTTCACTCGCAATAGGGCTGAGCAAGTATATGTTAAGACATGTTTAAGGCACACATGTCAAAATAGGTCATATGAGAATATTAAGGTAAAAGCATAGAGAAGCAAACAAATACTGCTAGTTGTCTTCAAATCACAAGAACTATAAAATGTTACAAAAGCTTTGCTTACTCAAAAAGAACAATACAAAACCCTGCCTAACATATAATCCAGGTGAAGTGCAGATAAGCACCCCAGAGACTCTGATGCCACAGGCCTGACAACTTGAGAAGCACAATCCTAGAGGCTATGTGAACCTGAATGCCACTGTACATTCATCAGGGAGACAGCATTTGTGTGTCACAGACACTCCTGAATGTGGGCACAAAATTTAACAGTAGGCAAATGTTCTGGAATTAGATGGTGGTGATGGTTTACACAACTTTACAACAAAAGTGACCTGGGCACACTTGCTTAAAAAAAAGAAAAACCACTGGATTTTATGCTAAGTCAATTATATCTCAATATTATATCTCAATCGAACAAAAATGAGAGTATGAGATTATACTGGATATAGACAACATCGATGCTGAGGGCTTTACTCAGACAAGCCACAGGCTACCCATGATGAGGCTGGGGAAGGGAAAGAGGGCTAGTTCTATCAGCACATCGTGGCGGCTATATCTCGGAGTCTCTATTTCACCGATGGAGCCGTGTGTGGGGGACACTGCACCATGACAGACTCGAGTTTCTAAGGGATAAAGGGCGACATCCTATGTATTCTCAGGGAAAGATAGTTTGAGCAGCAGAGACCACGGTGACATCAGCGCCCACCTCTTTAATCTGCGAGGCGCCTTACAATTTATCCGCACTCTCGAACCCCTGCGCCCGACAATTAGGAAGAGAGCAGAGTACTGTCACATACGAACAGGTAGGAAAGGAACTTTCAAGAACTCCTCGGCGTGGCCCCAAGGCTGCGGGGATGTGATGGTGCCAGCCTGGAAAGGTGCAGGGGCTGGGAAAGGAGGTGACTGGGGCTTCGGTCGGGGATTTCGACCTGGGCTCCTGGGGGAGAAGGTGCTTCCGCTTCGGAGGCGAAGTCGAAAAAAGGGGGAAGGAAGGGATCATCCAAGTTCAAGGCCCCCACCCTCCCCCATACTCGATACTTACCTCGTCAGTGTCCCGGAGGGGAATCTCGATGGAGCCCCGCGACATGATGAGATCAGAAGGCGAGCGGGTGTCTCGCCCTTCCGCTCCGCAGCCGGTACGCCTCTCTTCTGGCTCGTCGAGAGGGTTAGCGGCGTCCCGGGGTCAGGTCGTGACTGCCGCCCCGCGGCGCCGCCGGAGCTTGGGCTTCTCCTTCCCGTCAGCCGCTTAAACAACGAACAGCAGACGGCGTCCGGTCACTTCCGGCAGCCCCGCCCCCTGACCCGGAAGCATTCCCGGCTGGAGGGCCTGTCAGACGGCAGGCTCAGCCTGTGGTTCTGGCGTTTCCTCGACCGTGGAACCACGACGTCGAGGTTTTCGTTAGCGTGTCAGCCCCTCGGCGGGTCTGCGGCTTCTGAATCAGGCCCGCACTGGCGCAGCCTGAATGAAAACGCTGAAGGCGTAGCCGCCCGAACCCCGCGGTGGGCGGGGCGACGAATGAGGCATGGGTTCTGGGCCTGGCCACTGACTGACGTGGGACCTCCGGCCAATTCTGGCAGTCGTGTCCGAGCCGGACTCCGCCTCCGCGCCCCGGACTTGGCGGATCTTTTCTGCACAAGATTGCCGTGAATAATTCAATCATTCATTCCTCAGCCCAGACAAGGGCTCCTCGTTTAGCAGATGTGAGGTGCAAGTCATACCTGTGCTACCTTTGTGATCAGTTTAAATATAAGGTGACAATGAATTGTGTGGGTGTGTGTGTGTGTATTTTCGGTTCTTAGAAGGATATGAGAATCTGCTAGATTTGTAACCTTGCGATAGTTCCTGAGGTGTGTGTGTGTGTGTGTGTTTTCGGTGCGTGTGTGTGTGTTTTCGGTTCTTAGAAGGATATGAGAATCTGCTAGATTTGTAACCTTGCGATAGTTCCTGGGGTGTGTGTGTGTGTGCGTTTTCGGTTCTTAGAAGGATATGAGAATCTGCTAGATTTGTGATTTTAATAAAATTGTTGAAGAATTTGATTAAACCTGTAATCAGTGTTTTGATTAAATTATATAATTTGATTAAATACATTTTAATTACTGTTTTCATTGTAGAAAATGATTAAACTGTAATCAGTGTTTTGATTCAGTCGGATAATCTGATTAAATAAATTTTAAAACTTTGTCAGTTTTATCTCCCAAGTGTCTCTCAGATGTATCTTCTCTTCATCTCGCCACCTCCATTCTAGCCCAAACCAATATTCTTTTCTGCCTGGTTTACTGCAGTAGCTTCCCATTTTACCAAACACTCCAGTCACTCGCCCTAAATTCCCATCCAGCTTCAGCATTTTACACACTTATCTTTTTTTTTTAAAGATTTTATTTATTTATTTGACAGAGACATAGCAAGAGAGGGAACACAAGCAGGGGGAGTGAGAGAGGGAGAAGCAGGCTTCCCGCGGAGCAGGGAGCCCGATGCGGGGCTCGATTCCAGGACTCTGGGATCATGACCTGAGCCGAAGGCAGACGCTTAACGACCGAGCCACCCAGGCGTCCCTACACACTTATCTTTTAAAAATACCAATTTGATGTTTGTTATTTCCTCCCACTCCCTCAAAAACTTTAACTGGGCACTTTGTAAGCCTTTACGTGGAAACTTTGTTAAATTTATGCTTTTCATTAGTTGAGTAACTTCAGGAGCTATGCTGTCCAACATAATGTTAACCCTGTAATTAGCCATGTAATTTAAAATAAGCTAGGTGATTTAAAGTTTTCTATTAGCCACATAAAAAAAGCAAAAACAAATAGATGAAATTAATTTTACTAATGTATTTTATTTAACCCAATATATCCAAAATATAATTTCAACATGTAATCAATATAAAAACAGATAATTTATATTTTTTTCATGCAAGTCTTGGAAATCCAGTATATACTTTACACTTATATACTTTATTCTTTTTTAATTTTATTTTTTAAATTTAAATTCAATTAACATATAATGTATTATTGTTTTCAGAGGTAGAGGTCAGTGTCTTACATAATACCCAGTGCTCATTACATCACATGCCCTCCTTAATGTCTATCACCCAGTTACCCCATGCCTCCACCCCCCTCCCCTCCAGCAACCCTCAGTTTGTTTCCTATGATTAAGAGTCTTATGGTTTGTCTCCCTCTCTGGTTTCGTCTTGTTTTATTTTTTCCTCTCTTCCCTTATGCTCCTCTGTTTTGTTTCTTAAATTCAACATATCAGTGAGATCATATGATAATTGTCTTTCTCTGATTGAGAAAACTTAGCATAATACCCTCTAGTTCCATCTATGTACTTTATTCTTAATGGCTTAATTTCAATTGGAAATACTGGAACTGTATTAGATTTCATAAAATTTACAGTTGAGAAAAGATAGATTCACATACTTGAGTTTTTCCAAATGCACTTAAAAATTTCCAGTCACTGAAGAAATTTTCAGCTTTAAATTTTAATTAAAAATAAAATTAAAAATTTAATTCCTCACTTGAATTAGCTATATTTCAAGTGTCAATAGCCACGTGTGGTTAATGGATACTGTTTTGAACAGTATTTCCAGGAAATACTGTTTACTACATACTAAGGTTTATATAGTGAGCTTTAAACAAAAGTACACATAGTGGTGAGTGTTCTCTATGCTCAAAACTCCCTGGCCTTAAAGACACTAGCAATACATTTGAATTAATTTTTGAGTTACTGACAACCAAAGCCATTCTAACTTATAATACAGACACTATGACTGATTGAATAATAGGAGTATTGACTTAGATTGGGATTTGGAGGAAGTGACATTTAAGTTGCAACTGGGAAGATGAGTAAAATTTGGCTGGGTAAAGGTTATAAGGGGAGTGTGTACCAGAGAGAAGGAATACTGTGCTAGGGAAGAGCTTGTGAACCTGAAAGAAGGCCAAGCGGCTGGAACATAGAAATGAGGGGGAGAGTAGCATAAGTTGAGGATGAAGACATAAGAAGTAGCCAGATCATGCCCAGATTTATCTTTGTAAAGCAAAATCGGCACCTTGTCCTGCTTCCAATATGAATAAGTATAAATGTCACATACCACAGTTAGGAAAAACAAAACACTTTGTGCTCCGAGGTAAGCCAAAAAAGAACAGTGTCATAATATCCATAGTTTCCAAAATGAATGAAACTTGTAGCCTTTCTCACATGTTTCTGATTCCTTAACAAAAACAATTTAATCACTGGCTTTTATAATGCCGACTTTTGTCTTTTATAAGTCTGGTGATACACAATAATTTGGGGGAGTATGGCAATCATATGAGAAAGTTATTTTTTCCATCATGAACCATATAACCTTGGGGTGTGTGTGTTTTCTGAACCAGTCCTTCTAAAGTTGAACTCAGGGGCGCCTGGGTGGCTCAGATGGTTAAGCGTCTGCCTTCAGCTCAGGTCAGGATCCCAGGGTCCTGGGATCGAGTCCCACATCGGGCTCCTTGCTCCTTGGGAGCCTGCTTCTCCCTCTGCTTCTCTCTCTCTCTCTCTCATGAATAAATAAATAAAATCTTTAAAAAAAATAAAGTTGAACTCACTTGTAAACTTTTGCAAGTGTTTTTCTATGAAAACTTATTTTTTCTCTAAATGCTTTTGTCTCTGAGACTTCTTTTAACATAGGATATGTTAAGGAATTTGGATTTTATTTTAGGTGCAATGTAACTAAAAAGTTTGAAATGATGTTTATATGTTTCAATCAGTATGTGTGTGTGAAAGAGAGAGAGAGAATTGGTTCTATGGTTTTAAAAGATTGTTCTGGCTACATTGTAGAGAATGGATTAGAAGTATTTGAGAGGATGTGGGCAGGCCAACTGGGAAACTAGTCCTGGTGACTGTCCAGGTGACACATGATAAATATCTAGGAATAGCTTTAGGGTAGTGGAGGTGGAGAGAGATATATACTGTATCTCCATTTCTCTCCACCTCCACTACAATCAATCAAGCAATAAATAAATCTTAATCACTAGGTCTTAATAATGCATTGGATATATGCGTCATTGAAAAAGTGGTGTCAGGAAGGGCTTCCAGAGTTCAGCCATGAATTACTGGGTGAATGAAGTGTCATTTTCCAAGACAGGAATGATTATAGAGGAGTAAATTAGGGCAAGGCTAGATCCCAAGTTGAGTATCAGAGGTATGTCTGAGACAGATCTCAGGCAGTTGGATATACAGATCTGGAGGTCAAAAGACAGTTTCTGAGCCGAGAAATGAGTCTGAGAGCTGCTGACTTATAAATGAAATTTAAAACGATGGAATTGTATGAGATAATCTAGAGAGAGTGTGTAGGGTGACAGGACAAAGCCCCGGACCAAGCTCTGAGGCATTCTAGCATACAGCGGGCTGGCAGGGGAAGAGGGTCTGCAAAGAATCAGAGGATTGGACAGAGAAAAGCCACCTGACATCAGTCAGGATGGAAACTGCAACTCAACTCTGCTACCTATAGGCAGTTCTTTGTATTTCCCCAACTGTAGCAGGTCTGGATGAAATTAGGCATTTTTGAGCTATAACATCCAGTTTTCGAGTGAGTACAAAGATTTTATTTCCGCTGACGTGATCGTGCAATGTCCGTTCACAAAATGCCATTCTCCACATTGGGCTTGAGTGCACCAGATCCAGGTAAAGCAATTAGTGTATTTGGTCAGTGTGGGCTTTTTTGAATACATACAAAAGACAGCTAAGATTCCTTAGTTTTCTGTTATTGATATTGTGGTTGGTTATAGTGTTGGTAAATACATATGTTTAGGCAATCCAAAGAGTAAGCTATTTTTTTTTAAAGATTTATTTATTTGAGAGAGAGAGAGTGCGTGAGCAGGAGGAGGGGCAGAAGAGAGGGAGAGGGGAAGCAGACTCCCCACTGAGCATGGAACCCCAGAAAGATCTCACGACCCTGAGATCATGACCTGAGCCAAAACCAAGTCTGATGCTCAACCAACTGAGCCACCCAGGCACCCCCAAAAAGTGAACTATTTTATATGTTGATACAATATGCTAATTATTAAAAAGGAGTAAAGAATATTTTCTCTTAACAAAGTACGTTTGAGACCTTAAATTAGATATCTTTTATTTATTTTTATTTATTTATTTATTTATTTTTAAGATTTTATTTATTTATTTGACAGAGAGACACACAGCGAAAGGGAGAACACAAGCAGGGGGAGTGGGAGAGGGAGAAGCAGGCTTCCTACAGAGAAGGGAGGGAGAAGGGAGCCTGATGCAGGGCTTGATCCCAGGACCCTGGGATCATGACCTGAGCCAAAGGCAGATGCCCAATGACTGAGCGACCCAGGCGCCCCTAGATATCTTTTAAATAGAACACAAAGGGAAGTATTTCAAGTAGTTTGTCGACATTAGTGAGAAAGAATTGGCAGCTGTATTAATTTGCTAGGGCTGCCATAGCAAAGTACCACTGACTGTGTGACTCAAACAACAGGAATTTATTTTCCTACAATTCTGGAGGCTGGAAGTCCAAGATCAAGGTGGTGGCAGAATTGGTTTCTTCTCAGGCCTCTCTCCTTGGCTTGTAAGTGGCCCTCTTTTCCCCATGTCTTCCCTCTGTGTGTGTCTGTGTCCTAATTTCTTCTTCTTATAAGGATACCGGTCGTATTGGATTAGGACCCACCCTAATGACCTCATTTTAACTCAATTATCTCTTTTAAGATCCTGTCTCCAAATATGGTCACATTCTGAGATAGTGGAGGTTACAAGTACAGCATATGAATTTTGGAAAGACAGAATTCAGCCCTTAGCAGAGCTGATCAATAGAATAAGTCTTTGCAGGTGAAATTTTAAAATTGTGCTTTTCCCTTTCTCTCTCTGACAAATAAATAAAAATCTTTTTTTAAAAGATTTTAAAAAATGGGACATCTGGGTGGCTCAGTCGGTTAAGCATCTGCCTCTGGCTCAGGTCATGATCCCAGGGTCCTGGGATCAAGTCCCGCATCGGGCTCCTTGCTCGTTGGGGAGCCTGCTTCTCCCTCTGCCTGCCACTCCCCCTGCTTGTGCTTGCTCTCTTTCTCTCTGACAAATAAATAAATAAATCTTTTTTTTTTTTAAAGAATCAATTGTGCTTTCCCCTGTAAAGTATTAAAGTAAGGCTTGTTTCTGAAATATTAGGATATATGATCCATAGTAAACCATTTTAGGGTTATAATTTGTCATTACATTTATCTGGGCAGTTGCTTTACAATTTATGCCATAGTTTCCTCTGGGTTTTCAACAAACATTCATCTCTAAAACATGAGCTTATTTTTAGGAGTTTAAAATTACATAAAACACTCCCTTAGGTAAGGACTGAGAATGAAAAAGATAAACAGGCCTAATTTGATTGTCAGTGAAAAACTATGATGGGAATCTTAGTTCTGGCAAATTGGAATAACCAGACAATCCTGCAGCTATAAAAGACCTAGATATGCTGGGTTAAAAACCAAAAAGAATAACCTAGTAAACATCCTTATAAATGCATAGCTAATAGATCTAATAATCTGAGTAACAGAAATTTAACCCTATATGAACACTACCCAATTAGTGGTGGGTACAAGAAGGATGTTGTTTTCCATTACTTCAAGGACTTGAGAACACTCACACAGAGACAGAATTAGAAGCTTTGGGCCTCTGCTGCAAGTCTTAAAAACTACACCCTCAGTAAAAAGGGCAGTGGGTAGGGTGGAACTAAAGAAAAAACCCTACCAAGACAGATGATGGTCTGGCCTCTGGATTTACAAGTTGCAGAGGGTGGTTGTAGTGGTGATGGAAGTGGCCAGGAGAGGGGTGGGAGAGTTTCCCTTGGGAATTTGCAACCACTGGTCTGTATCTCAGGTAGGTTTGATGTCTGACATTACCTAGTTGGTCTGGGAATTCCCAAGGCAAGACATTAGCATAGGAAATATCCCTAAGTGTGTGGTATCTTTGGGATGCCCAGGCAAATTACTTAATCTTCTTGATTGATACTTATTTCTCCTAGTGGGAATTAGATACTAGTAACTAACAGGTATTGAAAGATTATTGTGTCATCACTCTACATGCCAAAACTCATTAATCTTTAGAACAACCCTGTGACGTGGGTACAGTAATCTGTCAATGGTGTGGGGCAATGAGGAGTGGTCATATCTGTCTTCTAGGGTTGGTGTGGAAGTAAGATGAGGAGTAATGGGAGAGGTCAATGCTTATGTGACTCTACTTTGGAAACTGTGACCATATGCTTTATCCCTTGGGGTTTTCTCACTTCAAGTAGGACACAGACTCTCAAACTCTTCTCTTCCTCCCTTTCTTGTTGTCCCCAAAGATAAGAAACATAAGATCCCTTCTTGTTTTAAGGATTTCATCATTGATTCTTGTTGAAGGAAGGAGAGAATTTGAGGTGGCCTTAAACGATGAGTGGAATTTGAATAGGCTGAATGTGGGACGAGTGTTTCAAGCAGAACAGAGAGTGAACAAAATCTTAACAGCAGGAATAATACTCTTTAAAGGCCAGTGACAAGTAAACACATCACAGCACTAAAACTTGGTAATTCCTAAAAACAAAAAGCAAAATATAAAACAAAACAAAAAAACAAAAAACCTTTGATAATTCCTTGATATCCGTCAGTGTTCTGTCTCCTCCCGGAAGCCTTCCTTTAAGATACTCTGTCCTTCCCATGTTTCTTATTGTCTCCAAAAGTAGCTTGGTATGGAGCTAAATTCAGTTTGGAAGAACAGTATATATATCACAGTATATTTAAACTACATTTTTTTGAATGTAGTCTTTTCTCCCCTCTGACTTTGCCCTTCCGGAAGGTCAGAATAGTTCTGGGCAATACTCCCTTCTCCTAGTGTAAGGAAGTTAGGAGGTGCTCAGTACATCAATAGATTTGGAATTGCTTTGTCAAAGTCACAGAAGTAAAGCAGAGGATATTGCTTCCCAAAGTAAACGTACTGATGGAATTTGTATGCTATTGCTTTGTGTAGACAAAGCTTTCTGTTTAAGTGTTTAAATAAATATTTTGAAGATATTTTCAGAACCTTGAAAAGTGAAGATTGCTCTTCACATTCATGCCTAAAAATTGTGGGAAGCATTACAAATTCAAGAAAAGATGGATTATTTTGACTGAATTATCTGAGGGTTTGTATATTAAAAGATCTTTGTTTATAAAATGAGTTTATTGCTGTTTAAAAATACTTTTACCTGATTCTTTATCTTTATGTATGTTCTAAACACATCACTGTGTTCTGGGACTTGTTAGGGCAAAGAAAAAATAATGTGCCCTCCAGTGAGAATTCTTTTTACTTAACCCTGTGGTGACTTTATGTGGAAACAAGTATGTTATAACAACTTAAGAAATTCTTTCCCAACTATCCTACCCACTTACTCACCTCTATAAGTGTGGAAAATCAGCTTGACTGTGTAGTTTATGATTCGTCAAGTAGCTTACACAGTATAACCAACCTTAGCCAATTTATCAGTTCTTTTGGCTGATGATGAGGCAAGGGCAGGTCAGACTCCTGCCTGTGAGGCCTGTTTACAAAGGCAATGGTGAAAAAAAAAAAAAAAGACATTAGGATCAACATTTCAGCATTATTTTCATTTTAAAATAACTTAATTTCTGGGGCGCCTGGGTGGCTCAGTCGTTGGGCGTCTGCCTTCGGCTCAGGTCATGATCCCAGCGTCCTGGGATCGAGCCCCGCATCGGGGTCCCTGCTGGGCGGGAAGCCTGCTTCTCCCTCTCCCACTCCCCCCGCTTGTGTTCCTGCTCTCGCTTGTCTCTCTCTCTCTGTCAAATTAAAAAAAAAAAAACAAAAAACTTTAAAAAAATAAAATAAAATAACAATTTCACAGAGGAATAAAGGGAGAGCATTTCAAGTTTTGGAGAGATTTTCATTTTTGTATTTCAGAGATAGGACTATCCTTGGGAACGGTGCTTTTTAAACTTTTTAGTGTAACAAGCATCACCCAGAGAGCTAGTTGAAACTCAGATTTCTGGGCCCCACCCCAGTTTCTGATTCAGTAGGTGTTATGTTGGGTTGGGGAATTTGCGTTTCTAATTTCTTAGGTGGTGCTGACGCCCTTGGTCCAGCGACTACACTTTGAGAACCACTGTTTAGGGAGCCCGGGATTAGAGAGGCCTAGAGTCAGAACTCCACAAGAAAAGTTTTACTTTCTTGAATACTTACACTATGCCAGGCCCTGTGCAAGTCACTTTGCATACATTTTGTATGACCAGACAGCAGCCTCACAAGCTGGGAATGAGTGTCCCTATTTTACAGATCAAGGAGCTGAGGCTCAGAACATTAATTAAGTAATCCAAGATCACACAGCTAGTAAGTGGCAGAGCCAGAGTTTGAACCTGGGCTTTCGGTCTCCAGGTGCATGGTACTCCTGCTAAAGTCTGCTTTTTCATCTGGATTAAAGTTCTAGCTCCAGCTCCTTCCTCATGCAGGAATAATTTCTCTAACATCTCGGAACCATGGTTCTTTGGCTTCTGCTCAAACCTGCCACAGGGGGCACTGGCTACTTCAGGAAGGAGGCCTCACTGGGGGAAAGCTAGTTTGCCTGAGATCCAGGGTGGGACTTTCAGTTTTAAAACGCAGACAGTGCAGGGCTGCTTGGGAATAATGGGTGTCTCTGGGATGGCTCAAACCATTTCAAATACATTATAAATGAGCCCAACCTTCTTTCCTATAGTTTCCACTTATGTTGCAGTTTTGTCTAACGGGGTCTTGTCCATGACAGTCCTTCAGATATTTGAAGACAATGGTCTTTCCAACAGTCCTGAAACTGTCTTCATTCCCCCAATCTTTCCCCATATAACATTGTTTACATAGCATTTACGGTGTGTCAGGAACTCTCCCAAGAGCATTATGTATATGAACTAATTAAATCCTCACAAAAATCCTCTGAGGTAGGCATGATTATTACCCCATTTTATAGATGGGGAAACTGAGGCACAGGCAAGTACCCTCGCCAAGGCCACACAGTTATCAAGAGACTGAGTCAGAATTTTAACCTGCAGAGCATGGCTCCAGAATCCAAACCCTTAATCACTACAGTTTCCTGCTTTCCACTCATTCAACAGGGCTTTACCGAGCACCCACTATGCACAGAGTGAAGAGATACAGAAGAGAGACAGGGTCCTTGTCATCATGGAGTGTACAGTTTATCAGGAGACATAAGCAATAAGTAAATAAATAAAAGAAATAAAAGAATTGCAAATTAGAATATGTGCTATGAAAGAAATGGGTATTAAGACAGAAAGTATGAGTGAAGCAGTTTGAGTCCAAACAGGTGACAGAAACCACACAGCAGGTAAAATGGGGGCAGTTTAGTATCAAGAATTATTAACTGTGATAAAAGAGTAACTACAGGGTGTAAGGACACTATCTGGGACCCTGGAGCTGATGGAGTGTACCCAAAGGACAAACTTGGAAGGGATTCAGGTTTCATTAGGGAAGGTATGGCATTAGCTCAAGCTGCCATAGCAAAATACTATAGACTTGGTGGCTTAAACGATAGGCATTTATTTCTCACAGTTCTGGAGACTGAAAGTCCAAGATCGAAGTGCCAGTTGATAAGTTCTTTCGTGAGGGCTTTCTTCCTGGTTTTCAGCCTGCTGGGTTTTGGCTGCCTCCTCACAGTGAGCAAAGAGTTGGGCAGGGGGAGAGACAGAGACAGTGTTCTCTGGAGTTTCTTCTTATAAGGCGCTAATCCCATCATGACAGCCCCACCCTCAAGACCTCTTCTAAATGTAATCATCTCCCAAATGCCCCATCTCCAAATATTATTCTGTGGGAGGTTAGGGTTTAATATATGAATTTTGGGGGACACAATTCAATCCATAGCAGTGTGGTTCAGACATCTGATAGTAGAGAAGTTGACTGGTTTGGCTAGGCTGGGGCTAGTCTGGAATCACTGAACAAGCAGTAGGCCACCTTCTAGATGGCAGGAGGGGATGTAGGCCATCAGTACCTGGTGGTCTGGGTGGTCTGGGTGGTCTGGGGCCCAGGAGTGGGCAGGAGGCCATTAGAACATGTGGAGTGCATGGGGCTTAGTGCTTGTGGAGAGGCTGTGGAAAGGTTATCAGTGGGCTGAGGCTGCAGGGTTACAGAGGGATGGTGCTCCGGGCCCACGGCTGGTGTAGGCTTCAGCACGCATCCTCATACGCACACATCTGCCCCAGAAAACGGCAGGAAAGCCTCTTCCTCCAGCAACGTCCTTCCAGTGACTTCAACTGAGAAAGTTCACATCTTACTCCATTTAAAGGAGAAATGCATACCTTTATGGTTAGCACAGAGCGTATTTTGAAATGTGCATCCAGAGGTGAGAAGTCATAACATGATAATGAATGATTTAGTGCCAAATTTTAAAAAACTGTTGATATGTAAATCCAAGTAAAAAGTTTCAAGATCTTCCACTTTACTCTAGAAAGATACAAAATGAGAAGGGAAAATCTCACTCCTTCCCTTCATATCCCATTTTCTCTCCCCAAAGGTAAAAAGCAGTTTCCTGTGGGTCCTTCCCGAAAAAAAAAATGCATTTACTCACATACACGTCAATGTTATAATTTATACAAAAGGGATCATTTTCCTCAGCACTATGCTTTTTTTCTCTTAATATGTCTTAAAACTCTTCCCCAATCAGCACAACCAAGTCTCCTTTATTCTCTTTAATCACTGCACAGTATTGTGTCATGTGGAGGACATATAATTTACTTACTTTTAATAGACACTTTGGGTGTTACTTTTATAAAAATTCTGCCAAGAAGATTCTTGTACGTATATATGGCTGCATTTTTGCACGTATAACCATATGTAAATTCTTTGTTATGCAAAAGGTTATGTGCCTTCAAAACTTTGGAATTTATCACATTAACCTGCAGTAACGCACTGGTTTGTGGCCTCTCCCATCACAAGTGGGCAAGAGGATTCATTCCCCTCACAGTCCTGCCAGCATCAGGGAAGCCTTGTACCAGTCTGACGAGTAAAGAAAAAAATGTTTTCTTACTATTTTGATTTGTGTTTAGAAAATTATACACGAAGTAGTGCATCTTACCTTATGTTTATCATCTTTTGAATTTGTTTTTCTATAAACTATTTCTATCCCTCGCACAATTTTCTCCTGAGCTCTTCTTTTCTTAAATATTCATTTGTATCAATTCTACTTAAGGAAAAGAGCTCTTTGAGAAATCTGTTTTAAATGTATTTTCCCTGTTTTGGAACTTAGTCTTTTGATTTAAGCTTTAGGTGTTTCTTTTTCCTTTCTTTTTCTATATCAGAGTTACCTTGTTACTTAGATGAATTTATCAACTTTTCCCTTTATAGCTTTTGGATTTAAAGCCTTCTCAGAAAAGCCTCTTTTTTAGATTAGTGCTAAATTAATCCACATTTTTGGATATTTTATGATTTATTTTTTCATTAAATATTTGATCTATCTGAAATCGACTTGGGCATAAGGAGTGTGACAAGGCCCCGGCTTTGCTCTTACCTCAGTAGACATTGACTATTACAAGGTCACCGTTTATTTACTCATCTCTCTTTTCCCCAGTGATTTGAAATCTCACCTTAACACCTTTATGGCATACTAAATTCCCTTGTGCATTACAGTCTATTTTTGATTTTTCTTTGGTTCCATTAATTTCTTCTCTTATATCGAACTTCTTTATTGATTGATGTTTAAAAATATGTTTTGGTATCGGAGAGCCCTAGAAGTGGACATGCTTTGGACAAGGTGGACAGACAGGACCTTGCTAAGAGCTGACATTTGAAGAATGAGAAGTGATCAGCCTCATGGAGGTGGAGGCAGGAGCGGTCCAGGTAAAGGAAGCTACGTATCCAAATGTTGGCAGGCACAAAACAGCCTGGTGTGTTTGAAGGCACTAAAAAAAGACTAGTGTGGTGAGCACAGTAAACACAGGACAGAAAGAGGTGAGATGGGGTTAGAAAGATAGGCCAGATTTTGTTAGGAAAGCTTGGTTTTGTCCTAAGTACAAAGGGATGATGAGAACGGATTTGGAGTAGGGAGATGCCATGCTCCCATTTCCCAGAGCCTAACACCATCGCTCTGGCTGTTATGTGGAGCTGAGTGGGAGGAGAACAAAAGCTGCAGGGAGGAGGTCAGTTAGGGGGTCCTCGCAGCGATCTGGACCAGGGATGGTGGTAGGCCAGAGGGGCAGTGCTGCTGGGGACAAATGGGCAACTCTGAGACACATTCTGAAAGTAGAATCAACAAATTTGTTGATAGCTTGGGTATAAGGTAAGTCACAGGAAGGAATCACAGCTGATTCCCGGGGGCCTTCTTTTCATTTTGCACCTTTCTGGACCAAAGGGCAACTCTGAAAAAGTTGGGGAAGAAAGAGAGCCCTGGTCCCCGCTGCTGAACTCCCGGGCTGTGACAGCAAGACCCCAGCAGAGGGCAGCAGAGGGCTGTGGCTCTGCTTCGCGGGCGTTGTGGGGCTGGTGAGGGGAGGGGCTGGGGAGCAGGCCAGGCAGCTAGATCGGATCCTTTCCATTTATTCGGGTTTTTTTGCATTATGGTGTCACCGCAAGTGGTGCCATTTGCTGAGATGGGGAAGTTTTAGAGGAGAGATGGGTTTGGGAAGGAAGGTGAGTGGGCTGCGGTGACAGAAATGAGTGCGGGGCTGAGATGTTCCGCTTGAGACGTCTGAGGAATCCAAAGCGGACAGCAAGTACGCTGTTTGATATGTGGATCTGGAGCCAGAAGGAGAGGTCCAGGTGGAGCCACCACCCCACATATGAATGCTGTTTTGAATTGTGGGAGTGGGTGGGGTGATGGAGGGAGAAGAGAGAGTGGAAAGAGGAAAGAGAGCTAGGACAGAGCCTTGAGGAACAGCAACATTTAGAGATGGGTAGAGGAGAGGGAGTCAGTGAGAGACTGTGGAGCAGCGAGGGGTATGGTTGGAGGAGTGGGAGGACTCAGAACCCCACTTCCAAGTCTTTGATGGCTTCCACCGCACTGACAGTCATGCCCAGACTTCTTCCCACCCTCTGCGACGCTCTGCCTGCTCTGGCCAGTGTCTACTACCCCCACTGCAGCTCTAGCTACTCCCAACCTCAGGCACCTTCTTTGGGCCTCACAGTGGTCTTCTTGCCTCTCTGCTGGGGAGACTCAGGCCCCCCCTTATCCTGTTCTTGGTGTGTTGCTTCTTTCTCATCCAAGTAGCTTCCCCTTGTTATATTCCCCCCCAGCAGCTTATTTATTTCCTTTATGGGATGTTTCTTTTTTATTCCTTTTAGTATCCTTAGTGTCAACACGGTGTCTAGCAAATAGTTGGCATGTGATAAACGTTTGACTCATGAATGAATGCATGAGTACGCATTTTAGTCTTCACTATGGCCCTCGAGGTGAGCGTTTTATCCCTCCACCTCTTTATTTATTCCTAGTTTTATAGTTGAGCATCTGACTAGCGATGCGTGGGTTAAAATACCGATATCTGTGCACCAGTGACTGGCCCAAAGGAGAAATCTGAAACATTTGGGGAGACGAGCCCCTGGTTCCTGTTGCAGAACTCCAGGGCTGTGACAGCAAGGCCCCAGCAGAGAGCAGCGGAGGGCTGTGGTTCTGCTTCATTGCGCGGTGGGTGTGCTAGAGTGGGGGTGGGGGTGGGGGGAGGGGAGGGGCTGGGCAGCAGGCCAGGCAGCTAGAACCGGAACTAGATTAGTGTCTGGGCAGAAGGGACCGTCTAGTCCTTTGTAGGAATCTAAAGTGCCCTGATGGAGGGCGTGAGGCAACCTTCCTGTTGTGTTTAGGTGGTGCTGATTCTTACCACTTTAAGTGTAAGGAAGCTGGTTATACTGTGGACTCCTTGCTGTTGGGAAGGGCAAAGGGTGTCCTAGAACCGTGATGGGGGAGGAGAAAGGGCCCCGAGTGAAGGCTGCAAGGAGTCGGGCCTCCTGGAGACTGTTCTGCAAAGCAGGGGAATAATGTGGTGCTGGTCAGTTAGAGCCAGGCAGAAGCTGGGAAGCCTCAAAGACAGCACTTTGGGGAAAGGAGATAGTTATTGGCTCAGCGATGTACCTTATCAGGAATAACTGTATGTTTCTTATGCTTTCTGGATTGATTTCCTTTCTGGCCTCCTTTTTTATTTGTAAAGATGTTTTTAAAATTTGTAACCTATCATCTGTGCTTAGGCGAAAAAGGATTTTGCACAAACACTGACCATAGGGTCAAAAGGGGAGCACAGTACCCCCTAGGGGCCAGCGGAGGTCAGAGTGAAAGGCCCCAAAAGGAAGGGATGCTTAATCTGGGCACATCGTCTTCCAACACACACACACACACACACGCACACACATGCGCACGCACACACACACGCACATACACACATATATACATCTCACACACATGCTCACACAGACACATTACATACACTTAACACACCCTCATACACACACACGTCTCACACACACTGACGAAACATAACACACCCACATCCCTACTGGATGGCAGCCATCACATTGTGTGTAGCAACAATGTGGTTTAAGTCTAGGATCAAATCAACTCTTGGTTTCAGGGGTAGGTTCTAATTGGCCTAATCGTCAACATAATCCCTACCCCCTTGGGGCTCCCTTGGTTACTGGGGTTGTTTTAGGAGTGGACATACAACTACATCGACCCATTGGATGTGAATGAGTTAGCATGTAGCCAGCAGCCCCCCACCTCCCCCAGAAAAGGCTGGGTTAGAAAACGCTGATGGGGGTGGGTGGAGGTGAGAAACTCAGGCAGAGTTATAGAACCCAAAACATTGGGAGCCTCTGAACAACCTGTGCCGGAAACCCATACTACCTCTGAACTGAAGATTTCATGAACCGGTAAGTTGTCTTGGTTGTTTAAGGCCTGTAGGTTGGGCTTCCGATATCAGAAAACCTCAGAGTGGATTAACTTCTCACAGAACTCTTCTGCAGGAAGCCTGGAAGGGTTAAGCCTCTGCTTTAATAAGGAGAACTGTTCCTTCCTAGCTCTCCAAGAGGCCTCTTGGTCCTCAAAGTGATCACAATGGAGCTGGCACAGTTCTCAGAGCTTTCCACATATAATAGAGAAGAAGAAAATAATGTCCAAAGTCCATTGTAGCTTCTTTGCCTTCTACGGAAAATGACACAATTGTAATATATAGAGGAATAAGTCTCTAAATGGATCTCATCCTTTGCAGAAGCTAAGATGAGATTCAAGCCAATGGTTTTGAATTTCAAAGAGCAGACAAGCTTGGATGACATGGGAGATTTTATATATATATAAAATATATATATATAATATATATAACATATATATTATATATATAATATATATAACATATATATTATATATATAATATATATAACATATATTATATATATAATATATATAACATATATAACATATATATTATATATATAATATATATATACTATCTAACCTCCCTGAGAGGTGAGCGTTCCTTACCATTTTAAAGATGATGAATGATAGTCAGAGAGAGTGTCACCTGCTCAGTGTCAAACAGCTACAAAGGGGTGGAGCTGGGCTTCCAACCCAGGGCTCTTTGGCTCTAAACTTCATGGCCTCCCTTCCAGGGTAGCATGCCACCTACCACACCCATGGCGGTCTCCTGTAGGTGATTGGGTCTAAGTGGGCTTTTTGGGGAGGAGGGTGAGGAACAGGTATGAAATTATCCTTGTATATTTCTTCTTAAAAGATTTTTATTTATTTATTTGACAGAGAGAGAGATAGCGAGAGCCGGAACACAAGCAGGGGGAGTGGGAGAGGGAGAAGCAGGCTTCCTGCCAAGCAGGGAGCCCAATGCGGGGCTCGATCCCAGGACCCTGGGATCATGACCCGAGCCGAAGGCAGACACTTAACGACTGAGCCACCCAGGCGCCCCTATTCTTGTATATTTCTTAACATTTCCTGGGTGTGGTGGTGGGAATGAGGAAGATAGAAAACCCCTTTACTAGGGTTCTGACTGTGGTAGGAAGGAGAAGCAAAGTGGACGTTTGAAAAATCAACCTGTGCTAGGGAGGCAGTGTGACATAGTGGTTGGGCAAGCAGCCTCAGAACCCACTAGTCCTATGTTCAGGCCCCAGGGCCATAATGTATTAGCTCTGTGACTTCAGGCAAGTTACTTAATCTGTCAAAGCCTGAGTTTCATCTCTAATAATGAGACCTACCTCCTAGGATCTTCATATGGGTTAAATAAGAAACCACAAGTAAAGCACTTATCACAGTGCCTCGCACCCCTGAATGGTAGCTGTTGTCTCACTACATTAAAGTACACAGTGCTCTGCAGACTCAGGGGACATTCTAAAGGCCATTCTGGTCCAAATCGCAATGCTCAAACATTGTATGATACAGAGAAGTCAGAGGGAGGCAGTTCATATACAGTACTTATCTTTTTGTAAAATTTTTAATTGTGGTAAGTTGCACGTAACATCAAAATCTATCATCTTCACTATTTCTAAGTGTAGAGTTCAGTAAAGTACATCTCATTGTGCAACCGATCTCCAGGATTCTTTTCATCTTGCAAAACTAAAACTCTATACCCATTACACTCCCCATTCTTCCCTCCCTCAGCCCCTGGCAATCACCATTCTATTTTCTGTCTCTATGAATTTGACTACTCTGGGTAAGTGGAATCAAACGATATTTGTCTTTTTGTGATTGTTTTATTTCACTTAGAATGATGTTCTCCAGCCACTGTTCATACATGTTGTAGCATGTGTCAGAATTTCCTTCCTTTTAAGGCTGAATAATATTCCATTGTATGTATACACCACACTTTGTTTATCTATTCATCTGTCAATAGACACTTGGGTTGTTTCTACCTTTTGGCTATTGTGAATAATGCTCCTATGAATATGGGTGTACAAATAACTCTTTGAGACCTTGCTCTCAGTTATTTTGGGTATATAGCTAGAAGTGCTAATTGCTGGATCATATAGCAATTCTATTTTTAATTTTTGGAGGAACTGTCATACTGTTTTCCACAGTAGCTGCACCATTGTACAAATGTTCCAATTTCTCCACATCCTCATCACTTGTTTTTTCCTTCCTTCCCCCCTTCCTCCCTCTCTCCTTCTCTCTCTCTCTCCCTCTCTTTCTTTCTTTCTTTCTTTCTTCCTTTCTTTCTTCCTTTCTTCCTTTCTTTCTTTTGATAGGAGGCATCCTAGTGGGTGTGTGGGTGTGAGGTGGTATCTCATTGTGGTTCTGATTTGCATTTCGCTAATGATTAGTAATGTTGACCATCTTTACATCTGATTATTAGCATTTGTATATCTTCTTTGGAGAAATGTCTCCTCAAGCCCTTTGCCCATTTTTACAATCAGCTTACTGTTATTGATTCGTATGAGTTCTTTATGTATTCTGGATATTAATTCTGTGTGAGATATATGATTTACAAATATGTTCTTCCATTCTGTGTGTTGCCTTTTCACTTTGTTGATTGTGTCCTTTGATGCACAGAAGTTTTAAATTTTGACGTCATTGAACTTACCTATTTTTACCGCAGTGCTTATCTTCTTTTTTCTCCCTTGAGAGTGAGTTAGTGGGAAGTGAGGTGACCTTAGCCATATTCTATCTCTGTTATTGGCCATTGGTGTGAAAAAGGAGAAGGAAGCTCCTTACTACAAAAGACAAAAGACCATTATCCCTCATGGAGACATCAGGACAGAGGGATTTAAATGCATCTGCTGAAGACTCCTGAGTTACAGAATGCTGGTGTAGAAGGGTTGGCTCTCAGAGAGCCCCTCTGACATCTGGCCCAGAAATCAAGCTGGAGGTGGCAGGAAATCTGACTATTGTGCTGGCCAGGACCTGTTTCCGGGACTGTCAAGGCCAGGGCTATGCAGGGGAGGTCTGCCTTGGGAGCGGGCCAGAACTAAGATGAAGTGAATGAGGTACTGAGGGCACTAAATTTAAAGAGACACTCACTTTCAGGTGCCAATCCCACATTTGCATAAGTCAGAGAGGGAATATCTCCTACAATTTTGCCCCCTGGGCACCTCCCTTGCCTCACCCCAGTCCTGGCTCGGCCTGGTGCCAAGGGGAAGGGGAGCCTGGCATCACAGCTTCTGTGTCTGAGTGAGGGAGACAGCTGTGTGGTGAAGGGCACACAGTGTGTGTGGCCCACATCACACGGATGAGTGCTCAGGCCAGAGTGTGCACCTGGTGGGCAGGCCCAGTAGATTCTGACTGTGAATAGACTCTCAGATATCTTCCCTTGGGTGGAAGATCAGACCTCAGAGTATGATGCAAAAGAGAGCATGTTCCTTTCTTCTCTTCATTCACAGAGCAAGCTGGCCCAGAAAGGGAACCCATGATACCGTGAAGGGAACTATATTAGTTATCTATTGCAACATAACGAATTTTCCCAAAACTTAGTGGCTTAAAGCAACAATATTTATGTTTTCACTGTTTCTGTAGGTGAGGAATCCAGGCACAGCTTACCTGGGCTCTCTGCTTCAGGGTCTCTCACAGTCTGGAATCAAGGTTTCACCTGGGGTATAGTCATCTCAAGGCCTGACTGAAGAAAGATCTTCATCTTAAGCTTGCTTGTATGTCTATTGGCATACAAATTTCTTCTAGCTGTTTCTTCCTAGCTGTTGGCTGAGGCCTCTGTCAGTTCCTTGCCATGTGGGCCTCTCCAGCATGGCAGCATGCAAGCCACCAAGCTGAGAGGGCAAGAGAGAGAGAGAATTCAAGTAAGAATTCCAGTATTGCAAAGGCTGGAAAGCTAAAAACCACATTTCCCAGACTCCTGTGCAATCAGGGATCCAGAGGTAAGTAAGGTAAGTAAGGCCCAACTACCAGATGCACTAGGAGAGCTGAGTGGAAGCCAGGCAGAGACCACACCTCTGCTGCTCCTGCTGCTTCTGCTGGCATTGCCATGGAGGGACTGACTGAGATTTCTCTGGCAGCATGAAGGGACATCCTAGTGTCCGGTCACTAGCCTCAGGGATGCTGGTGGCCTTGTGGCAGGGGCAGCACTGGTTCTGGAGTAAGCAGCTTCCTCGGTGGCCCAGATCTTCTTTGGGAAGCTTTTCTGAAAGCTCCACCCGAAGTCCTTTCTAAATTCCTCCTAGTAGTTCTATAAGACAATATCCTGCCATAAACCCTTTCTCACTTAATCTAGCTGGAGTGGATTTTGTTCTCTTCAACTAACCAGTACAAGTGGGATGGATGGAGAAACTTCAATTGCTAAATTGCTCTTGGAGAAAGCAGTGTGTGTGTGTGTGTGTGTGTGTGTGTGTGTGTGTGTGTGTGTGTGCTGGAAGGATACTTTGATAAGTGCTTGGAGAGGGTGTGGTCCCTCTCCCCACCAACTGTCACCTCATCCTTCCTGGGGCCAACATGTCAGGGGACACTAAGGCTCAGGAACTTTAAGAGTAGCTCCTGAAAGACAGGAAGAAAGGGACAAAAGTGTGGAGAGAAGGCAGAGGAACTCAATGGATGACTGAAGGCCAGGTGCTGTATAACATGATCCCTTTACAGGACCCCCTTTCTCATGGTTTATAAAACTTGTGGTGTGACTGAATTTTTTTTTTTTTCTGTGGAAACCAAAGGAGTGACTGACTTTCATGCTGGGGAGGATGTAGTATGGGGCCAGAAGTGGTATGTGAGAAAGCCGGGATTTTGAGAGGTAGAAGGGCCAGGAGACCAAGGTCCCCACACGGAGCCAGACGAAATATTGGAGAAGGTGTGGAACTCCCTAGTCCATGGGATTCAGAAGTCCAAGCCCACCTCACTTGGACATCAAGGAGTGGAGGCCCTCAGCGGACATCTGGAGTACACATGAGTAGCAGCTGGGACTGGTTCCTTTCCGTTCTGCTTGGCCCTTTACCTTACAGCTTGATCTCTCCCTCAGGAACTCTCCAAGTCCTTACACACCACAGTCCTTCAGTGCTGATCATGTTCTCATTTATATTTATGTGCTTTTTTCTTTGTTTGTTTACCTTCTCTGTAAGACTGTTAGCTTATGGAAGGTAAAGGCCTGAGTCTAATTTATCTTTCAATATCTGAAGTTATTACATGCACAGTGTTGTGTGTACGTACCTGCATGCATTTTCCTGGGGGAGGGTACTCAGAGCTTTAACCATATTCTGAAAGGCATCCAGGACCTAGAAAATGTTTAGAAGCTGCATGAGGTCTTTTTTTGGACCCCCCTTTTATTGCTGCTGTTCAAGAAAGAGGCATTTTATGGCTAAAGAAGATGTGATACACACACACACACACACACACACACACACACACACACACACACACACACAGGAACACTACTCAGCCATCAAAAAGAATGAAATCTTGCCATTTGCAACAACATGGATGGAACTAGAGGGTATTATGCGAAGCGAAATAAGTTGGTCAGGGAAAGACAAACACCATATGATTTCACTCATATCTGGAATTTAAGAACAAAACAGATGAACATAGGGGAAGGGAAGGAAAAATAAGACAAAAACAGAGAGGAGACAAACCACAAGAGACCCTTAACTCTAGGAAACAAACTGAGGGTCGCTGGAGGGGCATTGGGTGGGGTAATGGGGTAACTGGGTGATGGGCATTAAGGAGGGCACTTGATGTAATGAGCAATGGGTGTTATATGCAACTGATGAATCACTAAGTTACCTCTTAGTGATGAAATCACTAAGTTACCACTATATGTTAATTAAATTGAATTTAAATTAACAAAAGAAAAGAAAGAGTCATCTTTCAAATGTCAAATTCATTTCATCCTCATGCTTGTCTTCCATCGAGGGTGTGTACCCATGGACATCCAAGGCTCGTGGGCTATGCAGGAAATCTAGGCTTCTGGTTTCAAGATTCTGTCAATTAGGGCTTCAGCCAAGAAGTGTATGTTTATCGCCTCTTCCCCAGATGACACCCTTGCCTTGCCCGGCACTCAGAGAGGTTACAAGCCAGACGGACACCAGGCAAGTCCCACTGAGGGTGAGATCCATGGTTGTTGTGTGCTTTCCAGCCTGCTGTCTCTTAAGCTATATATTTAGGCAAGTGAGGGTGGAGATGGCAGTCTCCAGAGAGTGTCTGGGGTGGTGTGTATGTAGGAGGTGGTGCTGGGCAAGTGAGAGATGGGGGAGACTGCCATGTGATGCTGATGCATTAAAGATTGAAGATAAGCAGCTAGAGCCCTGCCCAAGTCAGTGTCTTCGCAGCCCAGGGCGGGTGGCAGATGAGTCTGTACAACCTGCATATCTCAGCCCAGAAACCACAGGCAAATACCAGTGAAGCAAAGTTGGCTTCCCAGCACTGCTGAGTTTATAAACTTTCTCAAGTTCCCATCTTCATCTCTCTCTCTTTTTTAAAGATTTTATTTATTTGACAGAGAGAGCACAAGCAGAGGGAGAGAGAGGGAGAAGCAGGCTCCCTGCTGAGCAAGGAGCCCGATGTGGGACTCGATCCCAGGACCCCGGGATCATGACCAGGGCCGAAGGCAGCCGCTTAACCGACTGAGCCACCCAGGCGTCCCCCCATCTTTATCTCTTAAACGAAGCCAGCAACACCTCATATGGCTGGCAGCTTTGCCCGTGGGTATGTAGATGGGTTCAGTGAAGGAAACAGTAAAAGTCTGGAAAAGGCCAGATTAATTTTTTTGTTGTCATTTTATGGATTTTATGGAGTAATTAGTTGGTAAAATGAAATGGCTTCCCTCTCAGTTGCAGTGAAGGCTCAAGATCCTGGCCCTTTCCTAATTAAGATCACCTCTGAGTGCTTGCAACAGGGTGACCTCACACTTGCCTAAGAACAGAGAAAAGTTGAAGTTGAGGTGGCCAGAAGGAGGGGACACTGGAGGGAAAGTTTAAGGAAGCTGTCCATGTGCTCTGAGTCCTTCTACCCCAGCTCTAGAAGAGGCTCTGCAAGGCCTGAGCGTTTTTTACCCTCAGGAAGTCACCCGTCATTTGGCACATCTGCCACCGCAGAACCATCCTCACCAGCCACAATCTCATTAGCGCTTTTTCCCTGGATATCCACGAGCCTGTGTCTGAACACCGGCGCCACTGCCACGGGTGTCTCAGAAAAAGCAAACACTCCCATGGCAGGTTTGTGAGCAGAAATGGCAGAAGGGATGGGAGCTTAGCCCATGCCTGACTTCTCCTCTTCAAATCTTGCTTTTGTGCATCTTACTGGGAAATGTAGTTTTATCTTATCAGCTTCTGGAATAGGGGAAGGAGGCTGGAATGGGGTTCACTTTATCTAACACATTCCTACTCACAATCCAAGGCCCACATCAAATGCTATTCCTCTCAGAGACTCCTCTCCCGCTTGCCTCCCTTCCCCCAGTAGAAACTTCCTTCTCTGTGCTCCCAAAGCTTAGGTAAAATGTTGGTCTCCTTTGTTAAGCGGAAAGTTTCTTGAGGGCAGGGATTTTGTATGTCTCATTTCTATGTCTCTTGCACTTATACAAGGACTGTTAGGTAATAGCTATGCCCACAGATTTTTTGATACCTCTCTCTTCAAAAAGTGGAGCCTAATTCCCCTCTTTTTGAGCCTGGACTACAATGACTTTCTCCTAGAGAACAGAATGTGGCAAAGTGATGTGTGGCTTCTGAGACTAGGTCATAAAAGATGCAGCTCGATTGCTTTTGGATCCCTGGCTCCCAAGGTTATGACACTCAAGCAGCCCTAAGGAGAGGTCCAGGTGGCAAGGATCTGAGGCCTCCTGCCAACAACCAGCACTAACCTGCCAGGTGTTTCCTTCTTCCAGGAGGGAGACTCCCATCTGACCTGGGAAGACAATCAAGGACCTTCCCTCCCCAGTCCATTAAAGTGGTTAACAACCACAGCCTGTTGACTTATCCTCTTTATTTCCTGTGAGGTGGGGCATGGTGGACAGAAGGCATTGAGACCAGACAGGATAGAAGTGAGGCTGGGAGGTCCCTGTTTTCACTCAGTGTTTCTGGTTGGCTTTGGCTAAGTCTGACCGATCCTGCCGAGAAGGGTGAGGAAGGGCACCTGCAGCTCAGGGTCCCCTCACCTCTCCTCATCGAAGAGGATCTTGTGGTCCTGGTGAACCCCAAGTTTCCAGCACAGCTCTTACCAGAGGAAGGAGAGCCACTCAAGAAGGGGTCTTCCAGCCAGGGGGCGGAGCAAGATGGCGGAGGAGTAGGAGACCTGGATTTCGTCTGGTTCTGGTCTCAGGAATTCAGCTGAATAGGGATCAAACCGTTCTGAACACCTACGAACTCAACAGGAGATCGAAGAGGAGAGTAGCAACAACTCTCTGAACAGAGAAGCGACCACTTACTGGAAGGTAGGACGTGCGGAGAAGTGAATCCAAGGCGATATTCGGGAGGATAGACGGCGGGGGAGGGGGCCTCCGTCGGCTGCTTCTGGCAAGTGATAGAGCCGCGGAGCACAAAATCGGAACTTTTAGAAGCCACTCCGCTGAGAGACGTCACTGCAGTGGCTAAGCGGGGGGTGGAACCCTCCCGGGACAGTGTGGTCTCAGGACCCTCGGGGTCACAGAAAGACCGGGGGTGCCTGAGTGTGGCAGAGCTCCCAGGTACCGGAGCGGGGAAGCCGGCTGCAGAGACGGAGCCGAGGCGTGGGCTCTCAGCTCGGGGTGGCCATAAACTGTGATCCGCGGCCCAGTCGGGCCACTGCTCCTCCAGCAGGGACCCAACAAGTGGCAGAGCCGGGGAGACTCCCCTTCCTCCCCCGGGGGGAGCGGCGCAGGAGCGCACCGCAGGGATCTGCTGGGTTTGGAGACTCCACACGGGGTCGGGGGCCAGAGATAGAAACGCTCGGTCACAGGCCGGGTGAGCACGGAGTGCGGCCGGAGACCGGGGAGACGGGAGTGACTGACTGCTTTTCTTTGGGGGCGCACTGAGGAGCGGGGCCCCCAGTTCTCAGCTTCTCCGGGTGGAGATTGGGAGGCCACCATTTTTGCCCTGGTCCTACAAAGCTGTACCGAGAGCTTGCAGGGAACAAAAGCTCCTGAGAGCAAACCCGAGCAGCTTGCTTAGCCCGGACTCACAAGGGCAGGGCAATTCCGCCTCCGGCAAAGACATTTGGAAACCACGGCAACAGGCCCCTCCCCCAGAAGATCAGCACGAACAGCCAGCAAGCCAAGACCAAGTTTACCGATCAAGGAGAATGGGAGAACTCCAGCGATAGGGGAATACTACACATAGAATTCATGGCTTTTTTTTTACCATGATTCATTAGTTCATCAAAGTTAATTTTTTTAACTGTTTTTTTTTTAATTTTTCTTTTTCCCTTTTTCAACCAACATCTTATTAATCCCCTTTTTAAAAAAAACATTTTTTATTTTTCATTTTTAGAGTCATATTTTATCCCTTCATAGTAGTTACCCTTATTTTTGGCATATATATATAAGTTGTTCTCTCTTTAAAATTTTGAGATACAGTTTCTTCTAACAGATCAAAATATACCCTAAATCACTAGTGTATGGCTTTGTTCTAGTCTCCTGCCTGATCACATTCTCTCCCTTTTTTCTTTTTTTTTTTTAAATCTTCTTTCTTTTTTCAAACAACGTATCAATTCCTTTTATAAAATCTTTTATAATTTTCATCTTTACAGTCATCTTCCATCCCTTCATTGTATCAACCCTTATTTTGTACACATATGTCTTTCTTCCTTTAAAATTTTAGGAGGCACTTTTTCCTAACAGACCAAAATACGCCCAAAATCTAGTGTGTGGCACTGATCTATGCACTAGCCTGATCATATTTGATCATATTCTGCTTTTTTTGTATTGTTCTGTTTTTGTTTTTATCTTTTTTTTTCTCTCTTTCTTTTTTCTTTCCTTCCCTTTCTTTTCCCCTGGTTTCAGGTCTTTTCTGATTTGTATACAGTATATTTGCTGGGGATGTTGTTAACCTGTTAGCATTTTGTTCTCTCATTCATCTATTCTCCTCTGGACAAAATGACAAGACGAAAAAAATCACCTCAGCAAAAAGAACAAGAGGTAGTACCGTCAGCCAGGGACCTACTCAATACAGACATTAGTACGATGTCGGACCTAGAGTTCAGAATCATGACTTTAAAGATACTAGCTGGGCTTGAAAAAAGCGTGGAAGTTATTAGAGAAACCTTTCTGGAGAAATAAAAGAACTAAAATCTAACCAAGTCGAAATCAAAAAGGCTATTGATGAGGTGCAATCAAAAATGGGGGCACTAACTGCTAGGATAAATGAGGCAGAAGAGAGAATCAGCAATATAGAAGACCAAATGATGGAAAATAAAGAGGCTGAGAAAAAGAGAGATAAACAACTACAGGATCACGAGGGCAGAATTCGAGAGATAAGCGATACGATAAGACGAAACAACATTAGAATAATTGGGATCCCAGAAGAAGAAGAAAGAGAGAGAGGGGCAGAAAGTATATTGGAGCAAATAATAGCAGAGAACTTCCCTAATGTGAGGAAGAAAACAGGCATCAAAATCCAGGAGGCACAGAGAACCCCTCTCAAAATCAATAATAATAAGTCAACACCCCGACATCTAATAGTAAAACTTACGAGTGTCAGAGACAAAGAGATAATCCTGAAAGCAGCTCGGGAGAAGAGATATGTAACCTAGAATGGTAGAAATATTAGATTGGCAACAGACCTAACCACAGAGACCTGGCAGGCCAGAAAGGACTGGCAAGATATCTTCAGAGCACTAAATGAGAAAAATATGCAGCCAAGAATACTATATCCAGCTAGGCTGTCATTGAAAATAGAAGGAGAGATAAAAAGCTTCCAGGACAAACAAAAACTAAAGGAATTTGCAAACACGAAACCAGCCCTCCAAGAAATATTGAAAGGGGTCCTCTAAGCAAAGAGAGAACCTAAAAGCAGCATAGATCAGAAAGGAACACAGACAATATACAGTCACAGTCACCTTACAGGCAATACGATGGCACTAAATTCATACCTTTCAATAGTTACCCTGAATGTAAATGGGCTCAATGCCCCAATCAAAAGACACAGGCTATCAGATTGGATTAAAAAACAAGACCCATCGATATGCTGTCTGCAAGAGACTCATTTTAGACCCAAAGACACCCCCAGATTGAAAGTGAGGGGGTGGAAAACCATTTACCATGCTAATGGACACCAAAAGAAAGCTGGGGTGGCAATCCTTATATCAGACAAATTAGATTTTAAAACAAAGACTGTAATAAGAGGTGAGGAAGGACACTATATCCTACTTAAAGGGTCTATCCAACAAGAAGATCTAACAATTGTAAATATCTATGCCCCTAACATGGGAGCAGCCAGTTATATAAGGCAATTAATAACAAAAGCGAAGAAACACATTGACAACAATACAATAATAGTGGGGGACTTTAACACCCCCCTGACTGAAATGGACAGATCATCTAAGCAAAAGATCAACAAGGAAATAAAGACTTTAAATGACACACTGGACAAAATGGACTTCATGGACGTATTCAGAACATTCCATCCCAAAGCAACAGAATACACATTCTTCCCTAGTGCCCATGGAACATTCTCCAGAATTGATCACATCCTAGGTCACAAATCAGGTCTCAACCGGTACCAAAAGATTGGGATTATTCCCTGCATATTTTTAGACCACAATGCTTTGAAACTAGAACTCAATCACAAGAGGAAAGTTGGAAAGAACTCAAATACATGGAGGCTAAAGAGCATCCTACTAAAGAATGAATGAGTCAACCAGGAAATTAAAGAGGAATTTAAAAAATTCATGGAAACCAATGAAAATGAAAACACAACTGTTCAAAATCTTTGGGATACAGCAAAGGCAGTCCTGAGAGGAAAGTATATAGCAATACAAGCCTTTCTCAAGAAACAAGAAAGGTCTCAAATACACAACCTAACCCTACACCTAAAGGAGCTGGACAAAGAACAACAAATAAAGCCTAAACCCAGCAGGAGAAGAGAAATAATAAAGATCAGAGCGGAAATCAATGAACTAGAAACCAAAAGAACAGTAGAACAGATCAACAAAACTAGGAGCTGGTTCTTTGAAAGAATTAACAAGATTGATAAACCCCTGGCCACACTTATCAAAAAGAAAAGAGAAATGACCCAAATCCACAAAATCATGAATGAAAGAGGAGAGATCACAACCAACACCAAAGAAATACAAACAATTATAAGAACATATTATGAGCAACTCTATGCCAGCAAATTAGATAACCTGGAAGAAATGGGTGCATTCCTAGAGATATCAACTACCAAAACTGAACCAGGAAGAAATAGAAAACCTGAACAGACCTATAGCCACTAAGGAAATTGAAGCAGTCATCCAAAATCTCCCAACAAACAAAAGCCCAGGGCCAGATGGCTTCCCAGGGGAATTCTATCAGACATTTAAAGAAGAATTAATACCTATTCTCCTGAAACTGTTCCAAAAAATAGAAATGGAAGGAAAACTTCCAAACTCATTTTATGAGGCCAGCATTACCTTGATCCCAAAACCAGACAAAGACCCCATCAAAAAGGAGAATTACAGACCAATATCCTTGATGAACATGGATGCAAAAATTCTCACCAAAATACTAGCCAATAGGATCCAACAGTACATTAAAAGGATTATTCACCACGACCAAGTAGGATTTATCCCTGGGTTGCAAGGATGGTTCAACATCCACAAATCAACCAACGTGATACAATACATTAACAAAAGAAAGAACAAGAATCATATGATCCTCTCAATAGATGCAGAAAAAGCATTTGACAAAGTACAGCATCCTTTCTTGATCAAAACTCTTCAGAGTATAGGGATAGAGGGTACATACCTCAATATCATAAAAGCCATCTATGAAAAACCTACAGCGAATATCATTCTCAATGGGGAAAAGCTGAGAGCTTTTCCCCTAAGGTCAGGAACACGGCAGGGATGTCCACTCTCACCACTGCTATTCAACATAGTATTAGAAGTCCTAGCCCCAGCAATCAGACAACAAAAAGAAATCAAAGGCATCCAAATCGGCAAAGAGGAAGTCAAACTCTCACTCTTTGCAGATGATATGATACTGTATGTGGAAAACCCAAAAGACTCCACCCCAAAACTGCTAGAACTCATACAGGAATTCAGTCAAGTAGCAGGATATAAAAATCAATGCACAGAAATCAGTGGCATTCCTATACACCAACAACAAGACAGAAGAGAGACAAATCAAGGAGTCAATCCCATTTACAATTGCACCCAAAACCATAAGATGCCTAGGAATAAATTTAACCAAAGAGGCAAAGGATCTGTACTCAGAAAACTATAAAATACTCATGAAAGAAATTGAAGAAGACACAAAGAAATGGAAAAACGTTCCATGCTCATGGATTGGAAGAACCAACATTGTGAAGATGTCAATGCTACCTAGAGCAATCTACACATTCAATGCAATCCCCATCAAAATACCATCCACCTTTTTCAAAGAAATGGAACAAATAATCCTAAAATTTGTATGGAACCAGAAGAGACCCCGAATAGCCAGAGGAATATTGAAAAAGAAAAGCAAAGCTGGCGGCCTCACAATTCCAGACTTCCAGCTCTATTACAAAGCTGTCATCATCAAGACAGTATGGTACTGGCACAAAAACAGACACATAGAGCAATGGAACAGAATAGAGAGCCCAGAAATGGACCCTCAACTCTATGGTCAACTCATTTTTGACAAAGCAGGAAAGAATGTCCAATGGCAAAAAGACAGTCTCTTCAACAAATGGTGTTGGGAAAATTGGACAGCCACATGCAGAAGAATGAAACTGGACCATTTCCTTACACCACACACAAAAATAGACTCCAAATGGTTGAAAGACCTACACGTGAGACAGAAGTCCATCAAAATCCTAAAGGAGAACACAGGTAGCAACCTCTTTGACCCCAGCCGCAGCAACTTCTTCCTAGAAACATCGCCAAAGGCAAGGGAAGCAAGGGCAAAAATGAACTATTGGGATTTCATCAAGATAAAAAGCTTTTGCACAGCAAAAGAAACAGTCCACAAAACCAAAAGACAACTGACAGAATGGGAGAAAATATTTGCAAATGACACATCAGATAAAGGGCTAGTATCCAAAATCTATAAAGAACTTATCAAGCTCAACACCCAAAGAACAAATAATCCAATCAAGAAATGGGCAGAAGACATGAACAGACATTTTTCCAAAGAAGACATCCAAATGGCCAACAGACACATGGAAAAGTGCTCAACATCGCTCGGCATCAGGGAAATCCAAATCAAAACCTCAATGAGATACCACCTCACACCAGTCAGAATGGCTAAAATTCACAAGTCAGGAAACAACAGATGTTCGCGGGGATGTGGAGAAAGGGGAACCCTCCTACACTGTTGGTGGGAATGCAAGCTTGTGCAACCCCTCTGGAAAACAGTATGGAGGTTCCTCAAACAGTTGAAAATAGAGCTACCATACAATCCAGCAATTGCACTACTGGGTATTTACCACAAAGATACAAATGTAGGGATCCGAAGGGGTACGTGCACCCCAATGTTTATAGCAGCAGTGTCCACAATAGCCAAACTGTGGAAAGAGTCAAGATGTCCATCGACAGATGAATGGATAAAGAAGAAGTGGTATATATACACAATGGAATATTATGCAGCCATCAAAAGGAATGAGATCTTGCCATTTGCAAGGACGTGGATGGAACTGGAGGGTGTTATGGTGAGCGAAATAAGTGAATCAGAGAAAGACATGTATCATATGACCTCACTGATATGAGGAATTCTTAATCTCAGGAAACAAACTGAGGGTTGCTGGAGTGGTGGGGGGTGGGAGGGATGGGGTGGCTGGGTGATAGACATTGGGGAGGGTATGTGCTATGGTGAGCGCTGTGAATTGTGCAAGACTGTTGAATCACAGATCTGTACTTCTGAAACAAATAATGCAACATATGTTAAGAAAAAAGAAAAAGAAGAAGACAGCAGGAGGGGAAGAATGAAGGGGAGTAAGTCGGAGGGGGAGACGAACCATGAGAGATGATGGACTCTGAAAAACAAACTGAGGATTCTAGAGGGGAGGAGGGTAGGGGAATGGGTTAGCCTGGTGATGGGTATTAAAGAGGGCACATTCTGCATGGAGCACTGGGTGTTATGCACAAACAATGAATCATGGAACACTACATCAAAAACTAATGATGTAATATATGGTGATTAACATAACAATAAAAAAATTAAAAAAAAAAGAAGGGGTCTTCCAGACCCCCCCTTCCCCCAGACTACCCTGGTGCCCTGTGTGCAGGCGAGTGGTCTGGAAAGGCTGTTCTGTATAGCAGAGAGAGAAGGGCTCTTACCCAGCAGTAACACAAGATCATTAAGCCAGCTCTCCAAGCGATGCCTCCAGCAGAGGGGTGTATTTCTCAGCTTCTTGAGGAAGTTGGGGATAAGTGAACAGCTAGTCTAAAGCAAACCAGCTTAGGGTAAAAATTGGCTTCTCCAAGAAGGTAGAGCTTTGGTAATGCTCGGTGTGTTTTCCCCATGCTGGAATTCTATATCTTTTTTTTAAAACTTACATAATACATTTTATTGTAAAATAAAGTTCAAACTACTCCAATTATATGGAGTAAAAAAGAGAATGTTCCCTTTTACCATCCACCCCCTACCTCATCCTATTTCCTCCCCACAGGTAACTAACTACTGCTAAGAGTTGGGCATGTAGCCTGCCAGACCTCATGTAGGTGTCACATGTTATATATATTGCCCTGCAACTTGTTTGTTTTTTCATTTGATGACAAATCACCAACACCTTTGGTTATGTTAGTATGTACAGATCAAATTTGCTGTGTTTTCTAACAGCTATCTAATACACTGTAGTGAGAGAAAAAATGGAAGTATGCTGAGAATAACCACTTTGCACAGCCTTCCATGGAGTAGGGAGCAAGGATGTTGACAGGGTACCCAATGGGTTGGTGGGCAGTCAGGATTGAGTTGTGGAGAACTGAATTGCTCCTTATGAGAGCAGGGGAGGCACTTGGAGCCTGTGGCCACCTCAGGTAGAGAGGTGGGAAGGGGAGAGGGAGAGTGGGGAAGTAGGAGGTATTGACCAGATGGAATATGAGGGCCTGCAAAGTGACCCCTCTGTGCAGCCCTCACATCTTTAGCACGTTTACTAAGTTCATGAACAGATATGTCCCCTATCTCTTGAATGTTTCCTTAGCACAACTTCATAAGCGTGCTATTACTGGGTCAATTTCTAGGAATTTCTTTATGGCTCTCGTGACATTGTTAAATTGTTATCCCAAAGGGCTGTAAGAACTATGCTGCTACTTATGCTGCTCCCCTTTGTGTGTGGGGGAGGTTGAAAGGAACCCCAGCTTAGGATGCACATTTCTTGAATCTGTCAGTTGAGATGCTCTTCACAAAGTCTGACAGATCAACATGTAAATATGGATGCCTGCTATGTGCCAGTCCCTGTGCCACACTATGATGCCACGGAGGCTGAGCTGGCTCAGGTATCCAGCTTGGCTCCTAGCTCCTAGCTCCACGGTGCTGACAAGCTTGGGGGTCAGGGCATGGTACAGAGGGTGGCCACAAACACTAGGGAAGCCACAGGCCAGAAGTAGTAAACGTGTGGCATCTATGCTCCACTCCCCATGTCCATACTTTTGTCTAATGATTGATCATGGATCTTTCTTGCTGATCCCAGGTGCTTCTTCAGAATCCTTCTCAACATAATGCTCCTCCAGGCAGCTACTAATCAATCAGAATGGATTGAATAGGACATATTTTCTCTCTCTTCTATAAGCTCAACCTAATATGGGATTCTGAAATTTTGTTTTTTTTCAAAATGTGTATTAGATTAGAATATACGACTAATGACATTTAAAGTGCTTATCCATGTCCCACCAAAGGTAAGTGTGCACACTTGAGAAAATCCTGGAACGGTGTAAAGATGGGTGAGCAGAGGGGAAGCAAGTCCCCTGCTACCAACTTCCTGAAGGCCAGCCTTAGTCCCATCCGGTGAGCCCAGAAGCTCATATCTGAGACCCCAGACACTTGGGGAAGCAATGGTGGCTGGCTGATAGTTGCTAGGAAACACTCAGGAAGTGGCTGGGGCACATCTGCTGGGCCTGTTGGTACACTATCTGGTAGGAAGTGAGGGCTTGGAATCAGAAAAGAAAAGAGGAAGGGATGTTGTGCCCAGAGCTGTTAAAGGCCTTTCATGATTCTTGGACTCGAATTACAAATAACAGGGGCAGGGGAACCCCAAATGAAAGCCAGAATAGCTCTAAGTCGACAGCTGGGTGAACTGCCTTGCAGGAGATGTTTCCCATTTGCTTCATTTGCATGAGGGTACTTATTTTTCTGGTGGTTGGGCAAGAAGCCTCTTCTCTTCTCTCTCTTGTTCCCACTGAAGTCAGACCCATGGGAATCAGCTTCAGAGACCAGTTACTTCTGACCTTGGGCAGCATCTTCCCTGAGGGGCTCCTATGGCCACTCCCCAGCCCACCTTCTGACCAGCCCTGGGATCCCTTTCACCCTGAATTGAAGCCTTTTTGGTCTTTATGGGTTTCAGATCTTGCATTTCTCCCCCTGTCTTGTCCTTGGTCCTCTCCAGGCTCAATTTCACATAACTGCCCATCTGTTTCCTGCTTATCGTAGATTCTCATGGGCTTCTCTTAGTGCCCAAAACCACTCACTCTGTAGAACTGTGAAGGAGCCTGTCAGGTCCATGAATATTGGCCTTATCCTCTGGCCTCCTCTGCCAGCTGGGCCTCAACTGTCAGCCCTTACTGGCCTGTTAGCTATCCTGGCTCCTGAGTGGCCATCTGGGAGCTGCCAAATTGTTGTCTATCCTGTGTGGCATGGCAGGAAGCCCATTGTGTTGACAATAGTGAATTGAGTGTGTTCACACAGACAGTAAAATAACCAGGCATAGCTCACATAAGCCTGGGACACAATATCCCTTCTGTCTGAGGCAGTGATGGATGGTATAGAAAAGAACAGGGATTTCAGAGTTAGGCAGCAGAGGTCAAATCTTGGCTCTGCAACTTAATAGCCTGGGCAGATTTTTTAATCTTTCATAGTCTTAGAGTCCTCATTTAGAAAATGAGGATATATAAAAGTACCTAACTCATTGGGTTGTTTTAAGGATTAACTGAAATTAGTGATCATGGTTTCTAGTGAGAATTTTTAAATGGTAAATGTATTAGTTTATTAGGACTGCCATAATAGAGTATCACAAAGTGAATGGCTTAAACTTTGAAATATTTTGCCTCACAGTTCTGGAGGCTAGAAGTTCAAAATCAAGATGTCTGTGGGATCGGTTCTTTCTGCAATCTGTGGGGGAAGGAGGTGTTCAGGCCTTACACGTTGGCTTGTAGATGGTCATGTTTTCCCTGTGTCTCTTTACATGGTACTCTCCCTGCATGTGTGTCTCTGTGTCCAAATTTCCTTTTTTTTTTTAATAAGGATACCAGTCATTGGATTAGGGCCCACCCTAGTGACCTCATCTTAACTAATTACATCTGAAACAACCCTATTTCCAAATATGGTCACATTCTGCAGTACTTGGGTGTTAGGACTTCAACATGTGAATTTTGGGGTGGCACAATTCAACCCATAATAGTAAGCTATCATTATAAAGCCAGCCTGCCCTCAAGAATGACATTAAGGAGGAAGTTGCAGTGTCCCCAGGCTTGGCCACACCCCAAGGGCTCACTGTCCAAGCTACAGGTCATTATTTGTCAGGAGCTCTTATAAAGCCATGATTATTGATGGGGTTTTAGTGGAATTAAATGGTGACCATTCAAACTTACACAGTGAACCACAATCTACTTGAAATACCATTGTATCAGTCACTGGTAATGGTAGGTCTATGGGTGACCTCACAAGCCTCCAAGTTCATGTGTAGGAGCTAACTGTGAAAAGATTTTTGTTTTTCCTTTTCCCTAACCAGTGGTAGCAGTGGTCATGGGGTAGTGATGGTGGTGGTGATGGTAAACTCCCAAGTGTCAGACAGACTATACTTGAGCCTGGTGTCCATGTTGGATCTCTAGGGCTGAGGTCCAGGGCTAGCTCTTGACTCTGCTCACTTCCTCTTGTCCTACCTCCCACCCAAGTCAATATGAAGAAGCTCCATGCCTCAAAGCAAATTCCAAAATCATTGGGAATTCATTCCTTAAGAAGTGGAGGGGAGGGTGGCCCACCACTCTCCCTGTTCTGTAGAAAAGCTGGGCTCCTATGGAGGCAGGAGTACAAGCAGTACCCAGCAGCTGACAACTGGGCCTTCTTTATGCCACACCAATGGAAGTAGGAAAGCTGAAAGCAGAGGGATATTGAGGTTTGTGCAGAGTGGGATGGAAGACCTTTCATGACCTCTATAATCTTCGCACAAATATCCATCTTGGTGCTGTTCACTGGAGCCCAGTGTCATGGCTGATTCTCCCTATCCCTCCTCCAAGGGAAGCCATATTCAGGAAGTCCCTGCCCTGAGAGTGAGGCATGACAGCAGGGAGCGCAAGTGTCTGGCATGCCCACTTCTGGCATTAACATCTCAACCCCTCCGCACCCCAGTGACCTGTAGCTTGGACAGTTGTCATGTCTGCTTCCCACCAGGTCAAGGCTATGCCTCTGAACATTGTGGTAGGATTTGTATGGCTGGAGATAGTTGTGAGCCCTTGGGGTGTGGCCAAGCCTGGGGACACTGCAACTTCCTCCTTAATGTCATTCTTGAGGGCAGGCTGGCTTTGAGGGGGACATGGGGACAGATCTCTATCTTTTCTCTCTTCTATTAACTATCTCAGAATTCCCTTTCTTTTTTTTTAAGATTTTATTTATTTATTTGACAGAGAGAGACACAGCGAGAGAGGGAACACAAGCAAGGGGAGTGGGGGAGGGAGAAGCAGGCTTCCCACCAAGCAGGGAGCCCGATGCGGGGCTCGATCCCAGGACCCTGGGACCATGGCCTGAGCTGAAGGCAGACGCTTAACGACTGAGCCACCAAGGCGCCCCTCAGAATTCCCTTTCTAATTTGATCTTCTAGCTCAGCTCAGTTTCAACAAATATTTATTGAATATACACACCATGCTAGCAATTCAATACATGGTACAGCCCTCAAGGAGATTAGTTCAAATAAGGGTTACAAAAAGGCAAGGAAAGGGGTGCCTGTGTGGCTCAGTTGGTTAAGCATCCAGCTCTTGGTTTCAGCTCAGGTCATGACCTCATAGGTTGTGAGATCAAGCCCTGTGTTGGGCTCTGCATTCAGTGGGGAATTTGCTTGAAGATTCTCTCCCTTTGCTCCTCCCCCAACTCTCTCTCTTTCAAATAAACAAACAAATAAATAAATCTTAAAAAAAGACAAGGAAAAATTAATTGGAACATAGGCAGAGAAAGGGATGGTTATTTTTATTTATTTATTTTCTATTTTTATTTTACTTTTTTATTATGTTCAGTTAGTCAACATATAAGTACATCATAAGTTTTTGATGTAGTGTTCAGTGATTCATTAGTTGCATATAACACCCAGTGCTCATCACAACACATGCCCTCCTTAATACCCATTACCCAGTTACCCCATTCCCCTCCCTTTTGTAACCCTCAGTTTGTTTCCCGGAGTCCAGAGTCTCTCATGGTTTGTCTTCCTCTCTGATTTCTTCCCATTCAGTTTTCCCTCCCTTCCACTGTGGTCCTCTGCAGTATTCCTTATGATCCACATATGAGTGAAACCATATGATAATTGTCTTTCTCTGCTTGACTTATTTCCCTTAACATAATCACTTCCAGTTCCATCCATATTGATGCAAATGGTAGGTTTTCATTTTCATCCTTTCTGAACAGTAGGGAGGTTCCTCAAGATGTTAAAAATAGAGCTACCTGGGGGTGGGAGGATGGGTTAGCCTGGTGATGGGTATTAAAGAGGGCACGTTCTGCATGGAGCACTGGGTGTTATACACAAACAATGAATCATGGAACACTACATCAAAAACTAATGATATAATGTATGGTGATTAACATAACAATAAAAATTTAAAAAAAACTAAAAAAAAATGGAGCTACCCTATGACCCACCAATTGCACTACTAGGTATTTACCTCAAAGATACAGATGTAGTGAAAAGAAGGGGCACATGCACCCCAATGTTCATAGGAGCAATGTCCACAATAGCCAAACTGTGGAAAGAGCCGAGATGTCCTTCAACAGATGAATGGATAAAGAAGATGTGGTTCATATATACAAGGGATGGCTATTTAGATGATAAGTGCTAAGAGGCAGAGAAAAATGAGGATTTACTTCCAACTAGAAAGGCTTCATGGTGGAGGTGGTATTTGTCTTGAGCTTTGAAGAATGGCTAGAATTTCAATGGAAGCAGTGAGGGAGAAAGGCTTCGGAGTGGAAAGAACAGATTGAGAAAAGATAGGAAGTTTAGAACATGTAGAGCATTATGGGAGAACAAGTGTTTAGGTGTGGCTTGAGCATGGGGTGGAGGGTTTATGTGGGAGTAGAATAGGAGATGAAACTAGAAAGTTGTGCCTAGATTGTGTAGGATTCTAGATGTCCTACTAAGGGACTTAGCTTTTGTTCTATAAGTGATGAGGATGTTCAGACCAAGTACAAGCTGATCCAAATTGTATCTTAAGAAGACTGATCAGGTAGCTTTCTGTAGCTATGGATTCATGTGGTAGAGGCTGTGGGTGGTGGAGGGCGGGGGGAGCACAAGCTGGAGGCTGCTGCAATGGTCCAGCAGAAAGATGGTTGGGCAGGTTTCACAGGTTAAAGACAGAATGGATGAATGGTCACTTAGACTAGGATGAGCAGGAGAGGCTAGGGACCAGGACTGCCCCCTCTACCCCAAGCTGGGCAGCTGCTGGAGGAAGTGACACACAGAGGATTCTAACTGGCATAGGTGGTGAGCAAGGAGTAAGCAGCAATTGTCTCATGTCCTTCAAAAGCATGGGTCTAAATTAAGCTGGTGGTGAGCATGAGGACAGGAAAGCCCAAGTCCACAACAGCTGGACTTGGGCTGGAATTCTTGGCAGGTGCCCTGAAGTCAAGAGTTCTGTTATGGATCCTGCCTTGTTGTATGTTTTGACTGGGCACTTTCTCCATTCTGGCCTATACTCAGGACTCGGTCAGATAAGCAAGTATCTGGGCAAGCTTGTCTTCCATGTTTGCCCTTATTTGTTATTCCATGTTTGCCCTTGGACTAGAGTCCAAGAATTGCAAATTCCACCCTCTGGCCTGATCCCTATAGCCAGAGCTTCTTCCTCAAAGCCTCTCATATTTTCCAAGACTCAGCCTTCAGTTGTAAGAAAGATGTAATGAAAGTACTGGTTCTGTGCTCTTAGGGGTCTTCTGATATCCCTAGACATGCTTCTTGAGTCTCTTCTCACTTTTCCATTGCTCTTTCCATGAGATAGCAGAAATGGGGATTAGGGGCAAGTTTGGACAACCTCAGCAGACCCCTTATTACATCCCAGATGCAAGGTCCAGGCATGTGGCCCAGGCCAGGGCAGAGCAAGAGAACAACCACCATCTCTTCTCCCAGAGCCCAAGGCAGCTAGGCTAATACTCCCCCATGTTTACTAGTTAAATCATCGCTGGTTCTGCAGGAATGGCCCTATACTTGTTAAGTAACTTTAGCTACTCCACTTTGCAGGGATACCCCACTCCTCAAATGCTGGACATTGGATCAGGTCTTACTTTTTTTTCTTTTCCTTCACACTGTCTGGAATTTTTGCTGCTTTACTGACAAGCTACAATATAGAGAGGTCTTGATTAAGCCTTTGGCCTTCTCCTCACATAGGCTCTCCTGGGTTTCTGTAACTCAGTTGTCAGCTGGGGCTTCCTTAGTATTTGAGCTCTGGAAGAGATTGCTCCCAATCCTCAATTCCACAGTCCAGGGAATTCCAAAGTAAGTCTTCTGTGAATTCTGGTGCTTCTGCTTCTGGGCTCTTGCAAGAGTCCACAAGAGATCAATTCAATGAATATTTGTGAACCTAGCAGAGGGAGAGGGGGCATATCCAAAACCTTCTTGTTGGTTCCTTTCTCTTATTTCCATCATGTCTTCCTCCAGAGTATCCAGAAGTCTCCTTTTTTTCTTTTAAATATTTTATTTATTATTTGAGAGAATGTGAGAGAGTGAGGGAGAGAGGACAAGAGGGGGTCAGGGAGGGGCAAAGGGAGAGGGAGAAGCAGACTTCCTGCTGAGCAGGGAGCCCAACACGGGGCTTGGCTCAATCCCAGGACCCTGAGATCATGACCTGAGCCAAAGGCAGATGCTTAACTGACTAAGCCACCCAGGTGCCCATCCTTTCTCCTTTACTGTGCAGAGCTGTCCCCCATCTGACCCTTCTTTTCCAGCTAACACTCAGAGTTTTGACACTCCACATTCTACCCCAACAATTTTCCACGTTTTTCTCAACAAAGCAGTTCTCACCCTTGAAGGAATTCTAGTGCCAACTCTTACAATAATAAAAATTTTTCTGTCTGATTTCACATGTATCAAACTCAGAGTTGGGTTTTTAAAAGTTCCCTCTAGCCATTAGGATACTGTAGATGCAATTTAATAGAAACTTAATTCTAAGTGTCCTACATGTTAAAGACAGTTATTATCTCACAAAATTAGAAGCCCAGAGACAGGTTGGCTCCAAGCCCCAGGATCCCAGCTCTGCCTCTTGGTTTTGTCCCAAACTTGCCCTCAGACTGGTAGCAAGATGGCTACTGCAGTTCCAGGCATCATAGCCAGACCCCACAATGTGCAGAACAAGAAGGGGTGGTTCTCTTCCTACATCTTTTCCTTTTTATGGAGTACACTTTTCCCAGAAGCTCCTCAGTAGAAGTTACCTTCCCATCTAATTGGCTGGATTTGGTCACATGCCTAAACCCACAGCTGGAAAGGGGAATGGGATCTGTGACTGCTTAAATTAAGCAGAATCATCCCCTGATGATGAGATATGGTAGAGTCCATTGAAACATGAAGCTGTGTGGATGCACAAACAAAAGTGGGGTGCCTCCCACACAGAGCACTGCTGTGGCTCTGCTTCCAGGTCCAGAATTGTGGCTAGCTGCTGTCTCCTCCCCCAGCTTCAGTCTGCTCCTACAACCCCCAGCTGGAGAGGACACCTGGTAAAACTGAACATCTCTGCCCTAAAGCTATTCTTCTTCTGCACTGAGGACAAACCATCTCCTTGCAATAGAATATTCTTATGTTTCGAGGAATTATTCTCACTATTTCCTTGTTTAGAACATACTAGCAATCTTTTGCAAGTACTTGCATAGATTATTTTTTGAGAGAAGTTATAGGCATTTGGGGGATTCCAAACCTTCCATTTCACATGAGTTTGTTAGAATTGGTTGGGTTTGTGTGTGTGTGTGTGGGGGGGGGTTCTTTGTTTTGTTTTGTTTTTTGCCTTTCACTAGTTAGAACAGTGGTTCTCAAATTTCAGTGGGAATTTCTTAGAAAGCTCATTAGAAATGACCGAAGTTTATATTCTACTACCTCCAACCTGGAACAGAATTTAGAAGCCTAATTAAAAGCAAGCATAGTAGGTGATCACATGTTGGGATTCACTACTTTAGGAGAAGGCATCCAGATATAAGCCTGCTTTGACAAGTTAATTGGAGGGGGCCACAATTCCAATTTCATGTAATTCTATTTTTATTTATAGAAGGGATTTTGTTGAATGAAAACCAAATGTAATATGAATTATAGGTCATTGGGAGACTTCCTTTAAGTACATTCACAAATCAGAAAAGAAAGCTCTCTCTTGGTGAAGTGTCTATCTAATTTTTGGTTCAGAGCATATGGTTACCCTTCTAAGGCTAAATGTTAGGATGCCATTTGTTCAGTTGAAATGGTGATTGCTGGCACCTGATGCCAAGTATGGAGCTGCTTGGACAGTCTGGACCTGGTTCTTGGAGAATTTTCAGTGTTTTAAAACTCCTGAGTTGTGTTCTTCACTGATAGGATTTGCTTCTTCTAGAAATGGAGACCTCTTCTTGTGAATTAGGACAAGTTGGCCTTGTTTGGAGCACTTGTTGCAGGGTCTCTCACTCCCTCTCTAACAGAGCTGGAAGCTCCCAGTGAGCGATGGACTTGAGGCAGGGAGGTGGCCATTCTTGGCAGATGAGGAAGGGGCATGAAATCCCGCACACTCCAGAGCAACTTTGACCTTTAGAGCTGGACCTGGGCAGGTTTATTTTTTGACTTTTGGGATATGGAGACAGAATGGGGGTCCTTCACTGGGCAGGATCCTAGCACTGTAGTAATAGAGGAAATGTCTAAGAGAAAAACAGACAAAGATATGAAATAGGAAATAGAGTCAAATTAGAAGAGGAAAAGGTTGAAGAGGCAGGTATCAGATCAAGGGCCCCAGAGGGAGGCAAGTGAATATTGTGATTTAGGGAGAATTCTGGAGTTATACAGATTTTGTTTTGAATCAGAATTTGGCTACCTGCTAGCCATGTATCCTTAGAAAGGATACTTTACCTTTCAAAGTCTTAGTTTCTGTAATAAGAAGGGTAATAATACTACCTACTTAAAAATTCTTGTGTGGATTAAAGTAATTCATATGAAGTGCTTACCAGTGCCTATCTAGCATAGTCACCATTGATTTACTCTATATTGTCATAACCATAGACTACCTTCTTGATTTAGTTTATAATCAGTATGAACTGCCTCCACAACTTGGAGTACAACTAAAATCACCTCTCTTAAATTTTCCAAGCACCCACGTACCTATCTTTTAGCAGGATGTCCAATATTTTCCACTTGAGATATACACTCCCTTGAATTTTCTAATAACCTCCGTTGGCTCATTCAGTCCAGAGGGATAGTCAGTCCTACAGCCAAATGCTAGCCAGAGAAAGAACTCTAGAATCTCATTGGTCCAATGATGATGTTGTCACTATTTCTGTTGCCATCATATGGTGTCATAATTGAAAACAGGTCCCATGTAGTTGTGGATCATCGCCATGATATTGCCCTCATTGGTCTAAACTTTGTAGTAGATTGTCCTTACTGGGCCCTTCTTGCAAATGGATTGTATTTCTCACTCTACTGCTGTCCAGCTTGGCCCGATGACTTGCTTTGGCCAATGAGGTGGAAGTAACATGTGCTACTTCTAATCAGAAGTTTTTTGGGAGGGGTTTCTTTTCTTAAAAATTTGAATTAAATTAACATACAGTGTATTATTAGTTTCAGAGGTAGAGTCCAGTGATTCATCAATCTTATATAATACCCAGTGCTCATTCCATCCAGTGCCCTCCTTAATGCCCATCACCCAGTTACCCCAACCCCCAACACCCTCTCCTCCAGCTACCCTCAGTTTGTTTTCTATGATTAAGAGGTTCTTTAAAAAAAAAAGAGTCTCTTATGGTTTGTCTCCCTCTCTGATTTCATCTTGTTTTATTTTTCCTGGGTTTTTTCTTTTACTAACCAAAATCATGCTGTATGTATTGTTCTTTGATGTGCTTGTTGGAGATGTTCTCAATCTAGCACATTCCTTTTATCCATTATATATTGCACAGAATTAGTGTCACTATTTGGGCTGCTTCATTCTGCTGTTATAATTATGCCCACTTTTGTGCATAAACTTGAGCACAGGGGCTGGAATTTGAGGGGAAGAGTGTCAGTTTGAGCCCTTGTCAATCTGAGGTGAAGGCGTGTTGACTTGGCATTGAGCAGGTGGCAGGCTGTGCATGCTGACTCGGGCAGGAGGGCGGCTGGACTGTGAATTTGGAATCCACAGGCTGATGGCATCATGTGTGATGGGGATGTGGCTGGTTTTGCTTTTAACTTCTGTTTTTCTGGGAAACTCTATCTCTCCTTCTATTCCAAATGAAAACCTTGCTGGATAGAGTATTCCTGGCTGTAGATTTTTTTTTCCTTTTAGCACTTGGAATTTATCATGCTGCTCCCTTTTGGCCTGCAAAGTTTCTGCTGAAAAACTCACTGATAGCCTTATGGGGTTTCCCTTGTATGTAACTGCTTTCCTTTCTTTTGCTGCTTTTAAAATTCTCTCTTTATCACTACTTTTGGCCATCTTATTTACTTTGTGTCTTGGTGCAGACCTCTTTGGGTTGCTTTTATTGGGGGTTCTCTGTGCCTCCTGGATCTGGATTTCTCTTTCCTTCCCCAGATTCAGGAAGTTTTCAGCTATTATTTCTTCAGATAAATCTTCTGCCCCCTTTTCTTGCTCTTCTCCTTCTGGGATCCCCATCATGTGACTGTTGTGCTTGACAGTGTTGCTGAGTTCCCTGGGTCTATTCTCATTTTGACTATTTTTTTCCCTTCATCTACTCAGCTTGATTACTTTCCTTTACTCTGTCCTCCAGGTTGCTGATTTGTTCTTTTACTTCCTTTTGTTTGTTATTTATTCTAAGTGGTCTATTTTTATTTTCATTTAGTGAGTTCAATATCTCTAATTGGATCTTTTTTAGGTCTCCTATCTCTTGGTGGAGGGTGTCATGAAGGTCCTACACTCCTTCCTCAATTCTAGTGAGTATCTTTATGAGCATTACTTTAAAATTCGCTATCAGACATATTATTTATCTCCATTTTGTTTAGGTCTCTTGCCATGATTTTGTTCCGCTTTTTCATTTGGGACATATTCCTCTGTCTCCCATTTTGTCTATTGCTGTGTTTGTTTCTATGTGTTAGGAAAGTCGGCTATGTCTCCCGCACTTGAAAGTAGTGGCTTTATAAAGAAGCAGGCTTATAGTGCCCCGCAGTGCAATGTCTCCTTTTCATCAGAAAATGGTGCTTCAGGGGTATCTTCTATGTGTGTTGCTACAGGGGTGTCCTACCATTGTGGTGGAGCTGTGTTTGCCTTCAGTCCAGTCTGCAATATGGCTCTCTGCCTATTGTAGGCAGAGTCTGGTCCCTGTGATGTTAGTGGGCTGGTCCAGGGTCACCTTGGTTTGAGCTGAGTCAGACTAGGTGTTTGCCAGAGATGAAGTAGCACCAAACTGCAGGACACTTTCCCTGTGTTGTCTCCTGAGAAGTTTTTGTTGGTGGGTGGTGCCTGCAGTCAGAACAGCTGCCTGTCCCCAGCCCACTGCTAGGGTCACAGTAAGACTGGCGTGTGGTTATCTTCCCCTCTCTCTGGAGCAGAACTCACTTTGGAGTGGTGTTGGCCCTTGTCTGGGCTGCTTGCAAACTGCCAGGCTTGTGGCACTGATTTGATGGGATCTTGCCAAGAGCGATCGGAGCAGGAGGATCCGCTTCGCTGTGGCCTCTTGTCTACATCCGGCTGTGGAGAGCCTGTTCTGTCAGTCTTCAGGTTGCTTTCTGGGTTATTTATGCCATTGTGGGTGTTCTCTAGGTGGCCACATAGCAAGAAGTGAGCCCAGGGTCCTCCTACTCTGCCATCTTCCCCGCAGCCTCTGCTCTCTAATCAGAAGCTTTAAAATCCATCACAATCTGTCTTTTCCTCTGTCACAAAAATGGCACTGTCCCATGTAGGAATTACTCGTCAGTTTGAGGCCTGGAGTGAAGAGTTCATGGAACAGAGCTATGGTCAAACCATAGCCAGCATGTAATATGATTAAGACTATTTACTATTGTAAGCCACCAAGATTTTGGAGTTGTTTGTTACTATAGCATTATCTTCTTTACCTGGCTGATATACACACCTGGGTCACAGGAGAGCCTCATATTTAGGTTCTATAGTTATAGCTGTTTTAGTTCATTCATTCAACTCAGGCATTATACACAAAGCATACCACCATGCCAGGGTAGCTTAGTTGAGAGGGACCTCTAGCTTTACTACATGCTCTACCATGAATGTATATTCCTCCATGAACACTTAGGCTCTTATTAAAAGCTGGATTACCAGCCCAGACCCTCATGGTATATTCCCCTCTGGGGCACTAGTGTCCCTTCATGATTGCAGATTCCAATAGGAGCTCTCCAAATACATCAGTGATATTCTAATAATAATGTCCCTGCAAAAGGAATGGGTCAGGGGTCAATGCCCTTGTCTCCTATGCAGATTTACCCCAGTAGACAATTTGGCATACCACAGACATTTGGGAGAGCTAGTCTTTATCAGGCTCAGGAGTTTCTGTTACATCTCTTTCTTGTGTATGAGTGACTATTTACCTTATATTTGTTAGGGGAAGTCACTAGTTGATTTTTTTTTCATAGTAAGTGCCACCTACTCCAGTGAGATTTGCTACTCCTACTTCTAAACATAGCAGAAATTTTACTTATTTTTTTGAAGTCTACATTAGCAGCCACTCTGTTACATGTAGATGTTATATGGAGGCCTCAGTGAGAAGGTCTGGGGGAAGAATAAAGGGGTAAATGGGGGTAGATGGGAGGCATTCTACCCCACTCTCCTTTTTCCTCTTCTAAAAACCCAAAGAATAAGATTGAACCCCAAGAATTAAAAAAATATTTCAATACAAAATAAAATGAAAATGAAAGGCAGCATCAATCAGGCTTTTGTGATGGGATTTGATATTAGTACAAGTAGAGAAGGTATGTGAGGGTCCAAGGTCAGCAGTGGATCTTGTAAGTAGGAAGGAGGAGGGCTGCCTTTCAGAGCTCAGGGAGGTTTCTTGATGCAAGGAGTAGAATCCTTTCAGTCACTGGTATCTGGTCTCCCTCTGCCAGAGGGTGTAAACAACAGAACAGCACTTTGTAAGTACCTCTCTGGCTGCTATGGGGGGATTGGGGATAGAGGCAAGAGTAGAGACAAATAGACTAGTTAGGGGAAGTAGAAAATATACATGTTTATTGAGTGAATGAATAAATAAATTAATATTAAGCTGTGGATATTAAGCTGTGGCTTTGGGTCCCTGCTCTGTGGCATGTGCCATCTTCCTTAAGGACTGTGGTGTGTCTTCAGACTTCTGGAAGAATAAAACATTTCCCTGCCTGCTCTCCTCCACTGACCCTATAGATTCCCACTCCCTCCCTTCTAGGCAGGTACCTTTGGCTGTATCCCTGAGATCCTACCCTGTTTTTCTCTGAGTTCTTTGGGATTTTAAAGTTGGTCACAAGCTGGCATTGAGTCTGATTCTGTGCTTTTGTGCCTTCCACTTCTTCACCTCTGGTAGTCCAAGCTGTGTCTTATTTAATATTAGATACTATCTTTTCTCAGGGCCATTCTGGTTCACAACACATTTTAATCTCACCATAATCCCTAACATTCTACATCCACATTCAAAACACAGGCAGGTTACTTGTGGGACAGGGAATGACAGCTTAGCTGCCAAAGGCTGTGTGCATTCTAGAGGGTTACCCATTCCACTGAGGCCCTTGCTACTTTGGGGGAACCCATCACCCAGGGTCTATACATCCACCACGAGGGGCCTGCCTTGCAGTTTTCCATTCCCAGAATGTTTTCATATTTATTTTAAAAAAGCAGACAACATTCCTACCCAAGAAAGATGAAGAAAGTCCCTAACATCGCTCAAAACTAGCTTTTGGAGAATCCAAAACAGGCTTAGATGCTTTAAGAAGATGTCTTTGGTTTTTAATCCAGAAAAAGGAAGGAAGAACACAAAGGAAGGGCTCGGATCCAAAGTGAATTCTTTTGTCTAGTACATGGTTTATTTTAAATGTGAAAGTTCAAGTGTACAAAAACAAATGAATTGGATGGGGCATTTGTGAATTTTGAAGCATAGACATTTCTCCATGTTTGGAGGATGTGCTCAGATATTTGTTTGTGCAATTTTTGTCATTGTTGAAATAAAAGAGGTACTGAGGCTGTGGAACACTGAACCCAGAATGCTGTGAAAAATAAGTAAATGATAGTATGGGGCCCAGAATCCCAAGGAAGGGAAGGAGAGGAAATACGGCCCTGGTTGGTATTATCCTCATGTGGTCCCAGGATGATTGAAAAACCTTTTCTGACATATCAACTCATAAATTGGATGAATTCACTGATTGAAGGGAATAAATTGAGCAAGTAAGCTGCTATCAAGAAGATAGGTAGTTATTTCTGCTTTTCTCCCATCCTTACCTATTTGCTTTTGTTAAAATCTCTTTTTATGAACTTGACTTTAGATGGCATTGACTTGATCAGGCAGCTTTGAGAAAGGGATTTCCTAGAGGTGGGGGAAAAGAGAATTCTTTTTTTTTAAAAAAAGATTTTATTTATTTGAGAGAGTGAGTGAGAGAGAGAGTACATGAACAGGGGCAGAGGGAGAGGAAGAAGGAGAAGCAGACTCCCCTGCTGAGCAGGGAGCCCAACATGGGGCTTGATCCCAGGACCCTGGGAACATGACCTGAACCGAAGGCGGATGCTTAACTGACTGAGCCACCGAGGCGCCCCTCTATTTTTTTTAAGATTTTATTTTATTTACTTATTTATTTTAGAGAGGGGGGGCAGAAGGAGAGGGTCTCAAGCAGACTCCCTGTGGGGTGCAGAGCCTGATGCAGGGCTCAATGGGATGACTCAAGGATCATGACCTGAACAGAAATCAGGAGTTGGATGCTTAACTGACTGAGCCACCCAGGCACTCTGAGAATGGAATTCTTCTTCAGCAACTGGATTGAAGGAAAGAGCATGGCCTTGAGATGTCAGGTCCAGCTCTTTCTTTTTTATTTTTAAAGATTTTATCTATTTATTTGTCAGAGGGAGAGAGAGAGAAAGCACAACCAGAAGAAATGGGAGACAAAGAGAGAAGCAGGCTTTCCGCTGAGCAAGGAGTCTGATGTGGGACTTGATACCAGGACCCTAGGATCATGATGTGAGCCAAAGGCAGACACTTAACTGACTGAGCCACCCAGGAGTCCCAGGTCCAGCTCTTTCATAGAGCAGCTGCGTGATTGGGGACAAGGTACTCTATCTCTCTAGGCTTTGTTCTCTTACTGGAAAATGCAGACTGGACATTTTTGGAGAGTATTTTTTGAGAATGAGTGATGTATAGAAATTGCTGTGTATGGTACCTGTTACAAAGTAAGTCTTAAAAGATGTAATCTAACTTATAATTGAAAAGAATCACTCTGCCTATAGACATTTATCCGAAGAAGACATCCAAATGGCCAATAGACACATGAAAAATGCTCAACATCACTTGGCATCAGGGAAGTACAAATTAAAACCACCTCACACCTGTCAGAATGGCTAAAATTAACAAGTCAGGAAATGACAGATTTTGGTGAGGATTTGGACAAAGGGGAACCCTCCTACACTGTTGGTGGGAATGCAAGCTGGTACAGCCACTCTGGAAAACAGTATGGAGATTCCTCAAAAAGTTGAAAATAAGAGCTACCCTATGACCCAGCAATTGCACTACTGGGTATTTACCCCAAAGATACAAATGTAGTGATCCAAAGGGGCACCTGCTCCCCAATGTTTATAGCAGCAATGTCCACAATAGCCAAACTACAGAAAGAGCCCTGATGTCCATCAACAGATGAATGGATAAAGAAGATATGGTATATGAGAAACAAGACAGAGGACCACAGGGGAAGGGAGGAAAAAATGAAGCAAGATGAAACCAGAGAGGGAGACAAACCATAAGAGACTCTTAA